>NC_057811.1:465380210-465538091 GCF_018294505.1 Triticum aestivum
CAACGGTGCATACTCAGGGAGAACACTTTTATCTTGAAATTTTAGTGAGAGATCATCTTATAATGCTACCGTCAATCAAAGCAAGATAAGATGCATAAAGGATTAACATCACATGCAATCAATATAAGTGATATGATATGGCCATCATCATCTTGTGCTTGTGATCTCCATCTCCGAAGCACCGTGCTTGTGATCTCCATCTCCGAAGCACCGTCATGATCACCATCGTCACCGGCGCGACACCTTGATCTCCATCGTAGCATCGTTGTCGTCTCGCCAACTTATTGCTTTTACGACTATCGCTACCGCTTAGTGATAAAGTAAAACTATTACATGGCGATTGCATCTCATACAATAAAGCGACAACCATATGGCTCCTGCCAGTTGCCGATAACTCGGTTACAAAACATGATCATCTCATACAACACATTATATCACATCATGTCTTGAGCATATCACATCACAACATGCCCTGCAAAAAGAAGTTAGACGTCCTCTACTTTGTTGTTGCATATTTTACGTGGCTGCTACGGGCTTAGCAAGAACCGTTCTTACCTACGCATCAAAACCACAACGATAGTTTGTCAAGTTGGTGCTGTTTTAACCTTCGCAAGGACCGGGCGTAGCCACACTCGGTTCAACTAATGTGAGAGAGACAGACACCCGCTAGTCACCTTTAAGCAACGAGTGCTCCGAACGGTGAAACCAGTCTCGCGTAAGCGTACGCGTAATGTCGGTCCGGGCCGCTTCATCTCACAATACCGCTGAACCAAAGTATGACATGCTGGTAAGCAGTATGACTTATATCGCCCACAACTCACTTGTGCTCTACTCGTGCATAGCATCAACGCATAAAACCAGGCTCGGATGCCACTGTTGGGGAATGTAGTAATTTCAAAAAAATTCCTACGCACACGCAAGATCATGCTGATGCATAGCAACGAGAGGGGAGAGTGTTGTCCACGTACCCTCGTAGACCGATAGCGGAAGCGTTATCACAACGCGGTTGATGTAGTCGTACGTCTTCACGATCCGACCGATCAAGTACCGAACGCACGGCACCTCCGAGTTCTACACACGTTCAGCTCGATGACGTCCCTCGAACTCCGATCCAGCCGAGTGTTGAGGGAGAGTTTCGTCAGCACGACGGCGTGGTGACGATGATGATGTTCCACCGACGCAGGGCTTCGCCTAAGCTCCGCAACGGTATTATCGAGGTGTAATATGGTGGAGGGGGCACCGCACACGGCTAAGAGATCTCAAGGATCAATTGTTGTGTCCATGGGATGCCCCCTGCCCCCGTATATAAAGGAGCAAGGGAGGAGGAGGCCTGCCCTAGGAGGGGGCGCACCAAGTGTGGAGTCCTACTAGGACTCCCTAGTCCTAGTAGGATTCCACCTCCCATATGGAATAGGAAAAGAGGAAGGGAAAAAGAGAAGGAAGGAAGGGGGCGCCCCCCTTCCCTAGTCCAATTCGGACCAGACCAAGGGGAGGGGTGCGGCCACCCTTGAGGCCCTTTTCCTTCTTTCCCGTATGGCCCAATAAGGCCCAATACGTATTCCCGTAACTCTCCGGTACTCTGAAAAATACCCGAATCACTCGGAACCTTTCCGAAGTCCGAATATAGTCGTCCAATATATCGATCTTTACGTCTCGGCCATTTCGAGACTCCTCGTCATGTCCCCGATCTCATCCGGGACTCCGAACTCCTTCGGTACATCAACATACATAAACTCATAATAAAACTGTCATCGTAACGTTAAGCGTGCGGACCCTACGGGTTCGAGAACTATGTAGACATGACCGAGACACGTCTTCGGTCAATAACCAATAGCGGGACCTGGATGCCCATATTGGCTCCCACATATTCTACGAAGATCTTTATCGGTCAGACCGCATAACAACATACGTTGTTCCCTTTGTCACCGGTATGTTACTTGCCCGAGATTTGATCGTCGGTATCTCGATACCTAGTTCAATCTCGTTACCGGCAAGTCTCTTTACTCGTTCCATAACACATCATCCCGCAACTAACTCATTAGTCACAATGCTTGCAAGGCTTATAGTGATGTGGATTACCGAGTGGGCCCAGAGATACCTCTCCGACAATTGGAGTGACAAATCCTAATCTCGAAATACGCCAACCCAACAAGTACCTTTGGAGACACCTGTAGAGCACCTTTATAATCACCCATTTACGTTGTGACGTTTGGTAGCACACAAAGTGTTCCTCGGGTAAACGGGAGTTGCATAATCTCATAGTCATAGGAACATGTATAACTCATGAAGAAAGCAATAGCAACATACTAAACGATCGAGTGCTAAGCTAACGGAATGGGTCAAGTCAATCACGTCATTCTCCTAATGAGGTGATCTCGTTAATCAAATGACACCTCATATCTATGGCTAGGAAACATAACCATATTTGATTAACGAGCTAGTCAAGTAGAGGCATACTAGTGACACTCTGTTTGTCTATGTATTCACACATGTATTATGTTTCCGGTTAATACAATTCTAGCATGAATAATAAACATTTATCATGATATAAGGAAATATATAATACTTTATTATTGCCTCTAGGGCATATTTCCTTCAGATTTTTGGCATAATCTCGTTCACCCTTCAACTAGTTCCTAAGAAAATTTAATTCACTAGTGATATCAAGTCTATTAAAATTAACAACATGGGGTTGAGCATTTCAAACATCATCTTCTCTACAATTTTTCTCAACACCCAAGTCTGAAGACTTTCTCTTGTGCATGGTTATTCTTAGTTAAGATCATTTCATTTAAAAACAGTCCCATGGCAAGTCTTTGTTATCTAGACTAAACAGACAAAGGCTGCAAAATTATTTCAGCTACTAGAACAAAACCTTTGTCTTAATTATCAAGACTCACTCCCTCCTGCACACATCGCACATACTACTATACATATACTCTAAGTATTTCAAGTGCAAAAGATGGGAGTCGTAGGACATACCTTCACGGTTGTGAATTTTCACATTTCTCTTCCTTATTCTTGCATTCCTTGTTGTCCCACGTAGATCATCTCCCCTGAAAAAAATGCAAATGAACTCCGAGGGGTAAAAAGAACAAGAAAAAAGCAAAGCTTATTCTATTGTTTTGGCCTTTGGGTTTTTGAAAACTAACTTGCAAACGAAAAATCGCAAAGGCAAAAAGAAAAACGAAAGCAAATAAAAAGGAGGGTGTTGTAACAGACCAACACGAGTGTTTTAAAGCTCAACGAGCTTAAGTACAACCTCATTACATTTTATTCAAATAATACCGCCACATCTTGATGTGCAAGTGGTGATGGCCTCCCCCAAGCTAAAGCTTTTTCAAGCCCAAACCGGCGAGATCATTGTGGCGGTTGTCAGGAGCCCATCCTTGGCTCAAGTTGGAGAAACTTGAACTCATGTAGGCGGACGTGTCTCGAAAGGACTCGACAAGGTTTCTCATATCATTGATAGAGCCTTGGAGACTGTAGATGTCCGTGTAGGTGGTGTAGGCTTCTTGCGGTAGCTACTCTTGGGGCTGCTCCTCTTCTTCGTCGGTGACGAGTTCTTCTGCATCTACTTGTTCGGGTTCCGGGCCTCCTTGGTCAAAAGATGCATCTCCTTCCTGTGGAACATAATGCAATTGTCCATCTTATACAGAGAAAAGGTTAGGCATAGGAGTAGGCAACAAGTACGCCACTCTAGGAATTTTGATGCAATGATGACCACGGCTAACTACTACCATTCCAGTGCTAGTAAGAACATGAATATTAACAATGTTGTTACCGACAATGTGGCGAAGGTGATTGTAGTTGAGACCAAGGGAGTTGGCCAACATGGTGATCACCCCTCCACACACGATATCTCCTTGTGCATGATTTGCTTGACGCAAGGTGTAGCAAAAGTATTGCCACTAAGTTGGGCAAATAACTGATACGTCTCTAACGTATCTATAATTTTGATTGTTCCATGTTGTTATATTATCATTCTTGGATGTTTTACAATCATTTTATAGCAACTTTATATCATTTTTTGGGACTAACCTATTGACATAGTGCCCAGTGCTAGTTGCTGTTTTTTTGCTTGTTTTTTACTTCGCAGAAAATTAATACCAAACGGAGTCCAAACACAGCGAAACTTTGTGGAGAATTTTTCTAGGCCAGAAGACACAGGATGGGCCAAAGAAGTACCAGAAGGGTGCCCCAAGGGGGGCACAACCCACCTGGAGGCCCAGACACGCCCTGGTGGGTTATGCCCACCTCGGTGGCCTCCCGCACTGCCACTTTGCTCTATAAATACCCCAATATTCCAGAAACCCTAGGGGAGTCGATGAAAAACAATTGAGTCGTCGCAAGTTCCAGAAACCACAGATCCAGTCTAGACACCATCACGGAGGGGTTCATCATCTTCATTGGTGCCTCTCCGATGATGTGTGAGTAGTTCATTGTAGACCTACGGGTCCGTAGTTAGTAGCTAGATGGCTTCCTCTCTCTATCTCTCTCTCTCTCTTTTGATTCTCAATACAATGGTCTCTTGGAGATCTATTTGATGTAACTTTGAGTTTATGATCAGATCTATGTTTTTATCCATGGAAGTTATTTGAGTCTTTTGATCTCTTATATGCATGATTACTTATAGCCTCGTATTTCTTCTTCGAATCTTTGGTTTAGTTAGGCCGACTAGATCGATTTTTCTTGCCATGGGAAGAGGTGCTTTGTGATGGGTTCGATCTTACGGTGCTTAATCCAAGTGACAGAAGGGGAAATGACATGTATGTATCGTTGCTATTAAGGATAGCAAGATGGGGTCTGATGTCTACTACGCAACTTTATTCTTGTAGACTCGTGTTGGGCCTCTAAGCGCAGATTTTTGTAGGACAGTAGCAATTTTCCCTCAAGTGGATGACCTAAGGTTTATCAATCCGTGGGAGGCGTAGGATGAAGATGGTCTCTCTCAAACAACCTTGCAACCAAATAACAAAAAGTCTCTTGTGTACCCAACACACCAAATACAATGGAAATTTGTATAGGTGCACTAGTTTGGTGAAGAGATGGTGATACAAGCGTAGTAATGATAGTAGATATTGATTTTTGTAATAGGAACAATAAAAACAGCAAGGTAGCAATTGATAAAACGGAGCACAAACGGTATTGCAATGCTTGAAAATGAGGCCTAGGGTCCGTACTTTCACTAGTGCATTCTCTCAACAATGCTAATATAATTGGATCATATAACCATCCCTCAACGTGCGATGAAGAATCACTCCAAAGTTCCTATCTAGCGGAGAACATAAGAAGAAATTTTTTGTAGCTATTCTTTCCGATCGATCTATCCAAGAGTTCGTACTAAAATAACACCAGGTTATTCTTTCCGATCGATCTATCAAGAGTTCGTACTAAAATAACACTAAGTTATTCTTTCCGATCGATCTATCAAGAGTTCGTACTAAAATAACACCAAAGCAAATTCAGATTCATAATACTCAATCCAACACAAAGAACCTCAAAGAGTGCCCCATGATTTCTACCGGAGAAACAAAAGACGAGAACGTGCATCAAACCCTATGCATAGATTACCCCAATGTCACCTCGGGAATCCGTGAGTTGAGTGCCAAAAAACATATCAAGTGAATCAATATGATACCCCGTTGTCACCACGGGTATTCATAGCAAGACATACATCAAGTCCTCTCAAATCCATAAAAGTATTCAATCCGATAAAACGAAATCTCAAAGGGAAAACTCGATTCACAACAAGATAGAGAGGGGAAAACACCATATGATCTGACTATATTAACAAAGCCTGCGATACATCAAGATCGTGACATCTCAAGAACACGAGAGAGGGAGAGAGAGAGAGATTAAACACATAGCTACTGGTACAAACCCTCAGCCCCGAGGGTGGACTACTCCCTCCTCATCATGGTGGCCGCCGAGATGATGAATATGGCCACCGGTGATGATTTCCCCTCGGGCAGAATGCCGGAACGGGGTCTAGATTGGTTTTTGTGGGTACACAGGCTTACGGCGGCGGAACTTCTTGTTGGGGAACGTAGTATTTCAAAAAAAATCCTACGATCACACAAGATCTATCTAGGAGAAGCATAACAACGAGCGTGGAGAGTGTGTCCACGTACCCTCATAGACCGAAAGCGGAAGCGTTTAGTAACGCGGTTGATGTAGTCGAACGTCTTCGCGATCCAACCGATCAAGTACCGAACGCACGGCACCTCCGCAATCTGCACACGTTCATCTCGGTGACATCCCTCGAACTCTTGATCTAGTTGAGGCCGAGGGAGAGTTCCGTCAGCACGACGGCGTGGTGACGGTGATATGACCGAGGTGTGAAACTGTGGAGGGAGGCACCGCACACGGCTAAAAGATCAACTTGTGTCTATAGGGTTCCCCCCTCCCCCGTATATAAAGGAGGGAGGGAGGAGGCCGGCCGGCCCTAGGGGGCGCGCCCAAGGAGGGGAGTCCTACTAGGACATGGGAGGGAGAGAGGGGGAAGGAAGGAGAGGGAGAGAGGGAGAAGGAAAGGGGGGCGCCGCCCCCCTTCCCTTGTCCAATTCAGACTGCAAGGGGGGGCTGTCCTGGTTGCCCTCCTCTCTCTCCACTAAGGCCCATGATGGCCCATTAGTTCCCCCGGGGTTCCGGTAACCCCTCCGGCACTCCGGTTTTACCCGAAACCATCCGGAACACTTCCGGTGTCCGAATAACATGGTCCAATATATCAATCTTTATGTCTCTACCATTTTGAGACTCCTCGTCATGTCCGTGATCTCATCCGGGACTCCGAACAACCTTAGGTACATCAAATCACATAACTCACAATACAAATCGTCATCGAACGTTAAGCGTGCGGACCCTGCGGGTTCGAGAACTATGTAGACATGACCGAGACACATCTCCGGTCAATAACCAATAGCGGAACCTGGATGCTCATATTGGCTCCTACATATTCTACGAAGATCTTTATCGGTCAAACCGCATAACAACATACGTTGTTCCCTTTGTCATCGGTATGTTACTTGCCCGAGATTCGATCGTCGGTATCTCAATACCTAGTTCAATCTCGTTACCGGCAAGTCTCTTTACTCGTTCCGTAATGCATCATCCCGCAACTAACTCATTAGTCACATTGCTTGCAAGGCTTATAGTGATGAGCATTACCGAGAGGGCCCAGAGATACCTCTCCGATACACGGAGTGACAAATCCTAATCTCGATCTATGCCAACCCAACAAACACCTTTGGAGACACCTGTAGAGCAGCTTTGTATCACCTAGTTACGTTGTGATGTTTGATAGGACACAAGGTGTTCCTCCGGTATTCGGGAGTTGCATAATCTCATAGTCAGAGGAACATGTATAATTCATGTTGAAAGCAATAGCAATAAAACTAAACATTCATTTATGCTAAGCTAACGGATGGGTCTTGTCCATCACATCATTCTCCTAATGATGTGATCCCGTTCATCAAATGACAACACATGTCTATGGTCAGGAAACTTAACCATCTTTGATTAACGAGCTAGTCTAGTAGAGGCATACTAGGGACACTTTGTTTTGTCTATGTATTCACACATGTATCAAGTTTCCGGTTAATACAATTCTAGCATGAATAATAAACATTTATCATGATATAAGGAAATATAAATAACAACTTTATTATTGCCTCTAGGGCATATTTCCTTTAGTCTCCCACTTGCACTAGAGTCAATAATCTAGTTCACATCGCCATGTGTTTTAACACCAATAGTTCACGTCACCATGTGATTAGTTCACATCGCCATGTGACTAATACCCAAAGGGTTTTACTAGAGTCAATAATCTAGTTCACATTGCTATGTAATTAACACCCAAAGAGTACTAAGGTGTGATCATGTTTTGCTTGTGAGAGAAGCTTAGTCAATGGGTCTGTCACATTTAGAGCCATATGTATTTTGCAAATTTTCTATGTCTACAATGCTCTGCACGGAGCTACTCTAGCTAATTGCTCCCACTTTCAATATGTATCCAGATTGAGACTCAGAGTCATCTGGATCGGTGTAAAAGCTTGCATCGGCGTAACTCTTTACGACGAACTCTTTATCACCTCCATAACCGAGAAATATCTCCTTAGTCTTCTAAGGATAATTTTGACCGCTGTCAAGTGATCCACTCCTGGATCAATATCGTACCCCCTTTGCCAAACTCATGGCAAGGTACACAATAGGTTTGGTACAAACCATAGCATACTTTATAGAACCTATGTCTGAGGCATAGGGAATGACTTTCATTCTCTTTCTATTTTCTGCCGTGGTCGTGTTTTGAGTCTTACTCAACTTTACACCTTGCAATACAGGCAAGAACTCCTTCTTTGACTGTTCCATTTTGAACTAGTTCAAAATCTTGTCAAGGTATGTACTCATTGAAAAATCTTATCAAGCGTCTTGATCTATCTCTATAGATCTTGATGCCCAATATGTAAGCTGCTTTACCAAGGTCTTTCTTTGAAAAACTCCTTTGAAGCACTCCTTTATGCTTTCCAGAGAATTCTACTGAAGGAAATATGCCCTAGAGGCAATAATTACGTTATTATTTATTTCCTTATTTCATGATAAATGTTTATTATTCATGCTAGAATTGTATTAACCGGAAACATAATACTTGTGTGAATACATAGACAAACAGAGTGTCACTAGTATGCCTCTACTTGACTAGCTCGTTGATAAAAGATGGTTATGTTTCCTAGCCATAGACATGAGTTGTCATTTGATTAACGGGATCACATCATTAGGAGAATGATGTGATTGACTTGACCCATTCCGTTAGCTTAGCACTTGATCGTTTAATATTCTACTATTGCTTTCTTCATGACTTATACATGTTCCTATGACTATGAGATTATGCAACTCCCGTTTACCGGAGGAACACTTTGTGTGCTACCAAACGTCACAACGTAACTGGGTGATTATAAAGGTATGCTCTACAGGTGTCTCCGAAGGTACTTGTTTGGTTGGCGTATTTCGAGATTAGGATTTGTCACTCCGATTGTCGGAGAGGTATCTCTGGGCCCACTCAGTAATGCACATCACTATAAGCCTTGCAAGCATTGTAACTAATGAGTTACTTGTGGGATGATGTATTATGGAACAACTAAATAGACTTGCCGGTAACGAGATTGAACTAGGTATTGAGATACCGACGATCGAATCTCGGGCAAGTAACATACCAATGACAAAGGGAACAACGTATGTTGTTATGCGGTTTGACCAATAAAGATCTTCGTAGAATATGTGGGAGCCAATATGAGCATCCAGGTTCCGCTATTGGTTATTGACCGGAGACGTGTCTCGGTCATGTCTACATAGTTCTCGAACCCATAGGGTCCGCACGCTTAAAGTTAGATGACGGTTATATTATGAGTTTATGTGTTTTGATGTACCGAAGGAGTTCGGAGTCCCGGATGAGATCAGGGACATGACGAGGAGTCTCGAAATGGTCGAGACGTAAAGATCGATATATTGGACGACTATATTCGGACATAGGAAAGGTTCCGAGTGATTCGGGTATTTTTCGGAGTACCGGAGAGTTACGGGAATTCGTATTGGGCCTTAATGAGCCATACGGGAAAGGAGAGAAAGGCCCCAAAGGGTGGCCGCACCCCTCCCCATGGTCTAGTCCGAATTGGACTAGAGAGGGGGGCGCCCCCTTCCTTCCTTCTCCTTCTCCCTCCCCTTCTCATACTCCAACAAGGTAAGGAGGAGTCCTACTCCCGGTGGGAGTAGGACTCCCCCCTTGGCGCGCCCTCCTCATAGGCCGGCCGCCTCCCCCCTTGCTCCTTTATATACGGGGGCAGGGGGCACCCCAAAGACACAACAATTGATCTATTGATCTCTTAGCCGTGTGCGGTGCCCCCCTCCACCATAATCCACCTCGATAATATTGTAACGGTGCTTAGGCGAAGCCCTGCGTCGGTAGAACATCATCATCGTCACCATGCCGTCGTGCTGACGGAACTCTCCCTCAAAGCTCGACTGGATCAGAGTTCGAGGGACGTCATCGAGCTGAACGTGTGCTGAACTCGGAGGTGCCGTACGTTAGGTACTTGGACCGGTCGGATCGTGAAGACGTACGACTACATCAACTGCGTTGTGCTAACGCTTCCACTTTCGGTCTACGAGGGTACATGGACAACACTCTCCCCTCTCGTTGCTATGCATCACCATGATCTTGCGTGTGCGTAGAAGTTTTTTGAAATTACTACGTTCCCCAACAGTGGCATCCGAGCCTGGTTTTATGCGTAGATGTCATATGCACGAGTAGAACACAAGTGAGTTGTGGGCGATATAAGTCATACTGCTTACCAGCATGTCATACTTTGGTTCGGCGGTATTGTTGGATGAAGCGGCCCGGACCGACATTACGCGTACGCTTACGCGAGACTGGTTCTACCGACGTGCTTTGCACATAGGTGGCTGGCGGGTGTCAGTTTCTCCAACTTTAGTTGAACCGAGTGTGGCTACGCCCGGTCATTGCGAAGGTTAAAACGGCACCAACTTGACAAACTATCATTGTGGTTTTGATGCGTAGGTAAGAACGGTTCTTGCTAAGCCCGTAGCAGCCACGTAAAACTTGCAACAACAAAGTAGAGGACGTCTAACTTGTTTTTGCAGGGCATGTTGTGATGTGATATGGTCAAAGCATGATGCTAAATTTATTGTATGAGATGATCATGTTTTGTAACCGAGTTATCGGCAACTGGCAGGAGCCATATGGTTGTCGCTTTCTTGTATGCAATGCAATCGCCCTGTAATGCTTTACTCTATCACTAAGCGGTAGCGATAGTCGTAGAAGCATAAGATTGGCGAGACGACAACGATGCTAGGATGGAGATCAAGGTGTCACACCGGTGACGATGGTGATCATGACGGTGCTTCGGAGATGGAGATCACAAGCACAAGATGATGATGGGCATATCATATCACTTATATTGATTGCATGCGATGTTTATCTTTTATGCATCTTATCTTGCTTTGATTGGCGATAGCATTATAAGATGATCCCTCACTAAATTATCAAAGTATAAGTGTTCTCCCTGAGTATGCACCGTTGCAAAAGTTCTTCGTGCTGAGACACCACGTGATGATCGGGTGTGATAGGCTCTACGTTCAAATACAACGGGTGCAAAACAGTTGCACATGCGGAATACTCAGGTTAAGCTTGACGAGCCTAGCATATAACAGATATGGCCTCGGAACACGGAGACCGAAAGGTTGAGCGTGAATCATATAGTAGATATGATCAACATAGTGATGTTCACCATTGAAACTACTCCATCTCACGTGATGATCGGACATGGTTTAGTTGATATGGATCACGTGATCACTTAGAGGATTAGAGGGATGTCTATCTAAGTGGGAGTTCTTAAGTAATATGATTAATTGAACTTTAATTTATCATGAACTTAGTCCTGGCAGTATTAGCATATCTATGTTGTAGATCAATAGCTCGCGTTTAGCTCCCCTGTTTTATTTTTTGATATGTTCCTAGAGAAAACTATGTTGAAAAATGTTAGTAGCAATGATGCGGACTTGGTCCGTGATCTGAGGATTATCCTCATTGCTGCACAGAAGAATTATGTCCTTGATGCACCTCTAGGTGACAGACCTATTGCAGGAGCAGATGCAGACGTTATGAACGTTTGACAAAAGCTCGGTATGATGACTACTTGATAGTTTAGTGCACCATGCTCTACGGCTTAGAACCGGGACTTCAAAAATGTTTTGAAATGCCACGGAGCATATAAGATGTTCCAAGAGTTGAAATTGGTATTTCATACTCATGCCCGTGTCGAGAGGTATTTGACTTCTGACAGTACTTTGCCTACAAGATGGAGGAGAATTGCTCAGCTAGTGAGCATGTGCTCAGAATGTCTGAGTACTACAATCACTTGAATCAAGTGGGAGTTAATCTTCCAGATAAGATAGTGATTGACAGAGTTCTCTAGTCACTATCACCAAGTTACTAGAACTTCGTGATGAACTATAATATGCAAGGGATAACGGAAACGATTCCCAAGCTCTTCGTGATGCTGAAATCGACAAAGGTAGAAATCAAGAAAAGCATCAAGTGTTGATGGTTGACAAGACCACTAGTTTCAAGAAAAGGGCAAAGGGAAGAAGGGGAACTTCAAAGAAGAACGGCAAGCAAGTTGCTGCTCAAGTGAAGAAACCCAAGTCTGGAACTAAGCCTGAGACTAAGTGCTTCTACTGCAAAGGGACTGGTCACTGGAAGCGGAACTGCCCCAAGTATTTGGCGGATAAGAAGGATGGCAAAGTGAACAAAGGTATATTTGATATACATGTTATTGATGTGTACTTTACTAGTGTTTATAGCAACCCCTCAGTATTTGATACTAGTTCAATTGCTAAGATTAGTAACTTGAAACGGGAGTTGCAGAATAAACAGAGACTAGTTAAGGGTGAAGTGACGATGTGTGTTGGAAGTGGTTCCAAGATTGATATGATCATCATCGCACACTCCCTATACTTTCGGGATTAGTGTTGAACCTAAATAAGTGTTATTTGGTGTTTGCGTTGAGCATGAATATGATTTGATCATGTTTATTGCAATACGATTATTCATTTAAGTTAGAGAACAATTGTTGTTCTGTTTACATGAATAAAACCTTCTATGGTCATACACACCAACGAAAATGGTTTGTTGGATCTCGATCGTAGTGATACACATATTCATAATATTGAAGCCAAAAGATGCAAAGTTAATAATGATAGTGCAATTTATTTATGGCACTGCCGTTTAGGCCATATTGGTGTAAAGCGCATAAAGAAACTCCATGCTGACGGGTTTTTGGAATCACTTGATTATGAATCACTTGATGCTTGCGAACCATGCCTCATGGGCAAGATGACTAAGACTCCGTTCTCCGGAACAATGGAGCGAGCAACAGATTTGTTGGAAATCATACATACTGATGTATGTGGTCCAATGAATATTGAGGCTCGCGGCAAGTATCGTTATTTTTCAGACCTTCACAGATGTTTTGAGCAGATATGGGTATATCTACTTGATGAAACATAAAGTCTGAAACATTTGAAAAGTTCATATAATTTCAGAGTGAAGTGGAAAATCATCGTAACAAGAAAATAAAGTTTCTACGATCTGATCGTGGAGGAGAATATTTGAGTTACGAGTTTGGTCTTCATTTGAAACAATGCGGAATAGATTCGCAACTCATGCCATCTGGAACACCACAGCGTAATGGTGTGTGTCCGAACGTCATAACCGTACTTTATTGGATATAGTGCAATCTATGATGTTTCTTACTGATTTACCACTATAGTTTTGGGGTTATGCATGAGAGACAGCTGCATCCGCGTTAAAAAGGGCACCATCTAAATCCGTTGAGACGACACCGTATGAACTGTGGTTTGGCTAGAAACCAAAGTTGTCGTTTCTTAAAGTTTGGGGTTTTGATGCTTATAAGAAAAAGTTTCATCCTGATAAGCTAAAACCCAAATCAGAGAAATGTGTCTTCATTGGATACCCAAAGAAGACAGTTGGGTACACCTTCTATCACAGATCTGAAGGCAAGATATTCGTTGCTAAGAATGGATCCTTTCTAGAGAAGGAGTTTCTCTCGAAAGAAGTGAGTGGGAGGAAAGTAGAACTTGATGAGGTAACTGTACCTGCTCCCTTATTGGAAAATAGTTCATCACAGAAATCTGTTCCTGTGACTACTACACCAACTAGTGAGGAAGCTAATGATGATGATCATGTAACTTCAGATCAAGTTACTACCGAACCTCGTAGGTAAACCAGAGTGAGATCCGCACCAGAGTGGTACTGTAATCCTGTTCTGGAGGTCATGTTACTTGACCATGACGAACCTACGAACTATGAGGAAGCGATGATGAGCCCAGATTCCGCAAAAATGGCTTGAGGCCATGAAATCTGAGATGGGATCCATGTATGAGAACAAAGTGTGGACTTTGGTTGACTTGCCCGATGATTGGCAAGGCATAGAAAATAAATGGATCTTCAAGAACAAGACGGACGCTGATAGTAGTATTACTATCTACAAAGCTAGACTTGTCGAAAAAAGGTTTTTGACAAAGTTCAAGGTGTTGACTACGATGAGATTTTCTCAGTCGTAGCAATGCTTGAGTCTGTCCGAATCATGTTAGCAAATTGCCAAATTTTATGAAATCTGGCAAATGGATGTCAAAACTACGTTCCTTAATGGATTTCTAAAATAAGAGTTGTATATGATGCAACCAGAAGGTTTTGTCGATCCTAAAGGTGCTAACAAAATGTGCAAGCTCCAGCGATCCATCTATGGACTGGTGCAAACATCTCGGAGTTGGAATATACGCTTTGATGAGTTGATCAAAGCATATAGTTTTATACAGACTTGCGGTGAAGCCTGTATTTACAAGAAAGTGAGTGGGAGCACTACAGCATTTCTGATAAGTATATGTGAATGACATATTGTTGATCAGAAATAATGTAGAATTATTCTGCAAAGCATAAAGGAATGTTTGAAAGGAGTTTTTCAAAGAAAGTCCTCGGTGAAGCTGCTTACATATTGAGCATCAAGATCTATAGAGATAGATCAAGACACTTGATAAGTTTTTTTTTCAATGAGTACATACCTTGACAAGATTTTGAAATAGTTCAAAATGGAACAGTCGGAGAAAGAGTTCTTGCCTGTGTTACAATGTGTGAAATTGAGTAAGACTCAAAGCCCGACCACGACAGAAGATATAAAGAGAATGAAAGTCATTCCCTATGCCTCAGCCATAGGTTCTATAAAGTATGCCATGCTATGTACCAGATCTATTGTATACCCTGCACTGATTTTGGCAAGGGAGTACAATAGTGATCTAGGAGTAGATCACTAGACAGCGGTCAAAATTATCCTTAGTGGAATAAGGATATGTTTCTCGATTATGGAGGTGACAAAAGGTTTGTCGTAAAAGGGTTACGTCGATACAAGTTTTCGCACAGATCCAGATGACACTAAGTCTTCATCTGGATACATATTGAAAGTGGAAGCAATTAGCTAAATTAGCTCCATACAGAGCATTGTAGACACAGAAATTTGCAAAATACATACGGATCTGAATATGGCAGACCCGTTGACTAAACTTCTCTCACAAGCAAAATAGGATCACACATTAGTACTCTTTGGGTGTTAATCACATAGCGATGTGAACTAGATTATTGACTCTAGTAAACCCTTTGGGTGTTGGTCACATGACGATGTGAACTATGGGTGTTAATCACATGGTGATGTGAACTATTGATGTTAAATCACATGGCGATGTGATCTAGATTATTGACTCTAGTGCAAGTGAGAGACTGAAGGAAATATGCCCTAGAGGCAATAATAAAGTTATTACTTATTTCCTTATTTTATGATAAATGTTTATTATTCATGCTAGAATTGTATTAACCGGAAACATAATACTTGTGTGAATACATAGACAAACAGAGTGTCACTAGTATGCCTCTACTTGACTAGCTCGTTGATCAAAGATGGTTATGTTTCCTAGCCATAGACATGAGTTGTCATTTGATTAATGGGATCACATCATTAGGAGAATGATGTGATTGACTTGACCCATTCCGTTAGCTTAGCACTTGATTGTTTAGTATTCTGCTATTGCTTTCTTCATGACTTATACATGTTCCTATGACTATGAGATTATGCAACTCCCGTTTACCGGAGGAACACTTTGTGTGCTACCAAACGTCACAACGTAACTGGGTGATTATAAAGGTATGCTCTACAGGTGTCTCTGAAGGTACTTGTTGGGTTGGTGTATTTCGAGATTAGGATTTGTCACTCCGATTGTCGGAGAGGTATCTCTGGGCCCACTCAGTAATGCACATCACTATAAGCCTTGCAAGCATTGTAACTAATGAGTTAGTTGCGGAATGATGTATTACGGAACGAGTAAAGAGACTTGCCGGTAACGAGATTGAACTAGGTATTGAGATATCGACGATCGAATCTCGGGCAAGTAACATACCGATGACAAAGGGAACAACATATGTTGTTATGCGGTTTGACCGATAAAGATCTTCGTAGAATATGTGGGAGCCAATATGAGCATCCAGGTTCCGCTATTGGTTATTGACTGGAGACGTGTCTCGGTCATGTCTACATAGTTCTCGAACTAGTAGGGTCTGCACGCTTAAAGTTAGATGATGGTTATATTATGAGTTTATGTGTTTTGATGTACCGAAGGAGTTCGGAGTCCCGGATGAGATCAGTGACATGACGAGGAGTCTCAAAGTGGTCGAGACGTAAAGATCGATATATTGGACGACTATATTCGGACATCGGAAAGGTTCCGAGTGATTCAGGTATTTTTCGGAGTACCGGAGAGTTACGGGAATTCGTATTGGGCCTTAATGGGCCATACGGGGAAGGAGAGAAAGGCCCCAAAGGGTGGCCACACCCCTCCCCATGGACTAGTCCGAATTGGACTAGGGAGGGGGGGCGCCCCTTCCTTCCTTCTCCTTCTCCCTTCCCTTCTCATACTCCAACAAGGAAAGGAGGAGTCCTACTCTCGGTGGGAGTAGGACTCCCCCCTTGGCGCGCCCTCCTCCTAGGCCGGCCGCCTCCCCCCTTGCTTCTTTATATACGGGGGCAGGGGGGCACCCCAAAGACACAACAGTTGATCTATTGATATCTTAGCCGTGTGCGGTGCCCCCCTCCACCATAATCCACCTTGATAATATCGTAGCGGTGCTTAGGCGAAGCCCTGCGTCGGTAGAACATCATCATCGTCACCATGCTGTCGTGCTGACGGAACTCTCCCTCAAATCTCGGCTGGATCGGAGTTCGAGGGACGTCATCGAGCTGAACGTGTGCTGAACTCGGAGGTGTCGTACGTTCGGTACTTGGATCAGTCGGATCGTGAAGACGTACGACTACATCAACCGCGTTGTGCTAATGCTTCCGCTTTCGGTCTACGAGGGTACATGGACAACACTCTCCCCTCTCATTGCTATGCATCACCATGATCTTGCGTGTGCGTAGAATTTTTTTGAAATTACTACGTTCCCCAACATCTACATCATTTCCGATCAACAATATGTCATTCACATATACTTATCAGAAAGACTGTAGTGTTCCCACTCACTTTCTTGTAAATACAGGCTTCACCGCAAGTCTGTATAAAACTATATGCTTTGATCAACTTATCAAAGCATATATTCCAACTCCAAGATTCTTGCACCAGTCCATAGATGGATCGCTGGAGCTTGCACATTTTGTTAGCACCTTTAGGATTGAGAAAACCTTCTGGTTGCATCATATACAACCCTTCTTTAAGAAATCCATTAAGGAATGCAGTTTTGACATCCATTTGCCAAATTTCATAATCATAAAATGCGACAATTGCTAACATGATTCGGATAGACTTAAGCATCGCTACGGGTGAGAAGGTCTCATCGTAGTCAACTCCTTGAACTTGTCAAAAACCTTTCGCAACAAGTCGAGCTTTGTAGATAGTAACATTACCGTCAGTGTCAGTCTTCTTCTTGAAGATCCATTTATTCTCTATGGCTTGCCTATCATCGGGTAAGTCAAACAAAGTCCACACTTTGTTCTCATACATGGATCCCATCTCAGATTTCATGGCCTCAAGCCATTTCGCGGAATCTGGGCTCATCATCGCTTCCTCATAGTTCGTAGGTTCGTCATGGTCAAGTAACATGACGTCCAGAATAGGATTACTGTACCACTCTGGTGCGGATCTTACTCTGGTTGACCTACGAGGTTCGGTAGTAACTTGATCTGAAGTTTCATGATCATCATCATTAGCTTCCTCACTAATTGGTGTAGGAATCACTGGAACTGATTTCTGTGATGAACTACTTTCCAATAAGGGAGCAGGTACAATTACCTCATCAAGTTATACTTTCCTCCCACTCAGTTCTTTCGAGGGAAACCCCTTCTCTAGAAAGGATCCACTCTTAGCAACAAAAATATTGCCTTCGGATCTGTGATAGAAGGTGTACCCAACAGTTTCTTTTGGGTATCCTATGAAGACGCACTTCTCCAATTTGGGTTTGAGCTTATCAGGCTGAAACTTTTCCACATAAACATCGCAACCCCAAACTTTAAGAAACGACAGCTTAGGTTTCTTGCTAAACTATAGTTTATACTGTGTAGTCTCAACGGATTTTAGACGGTGCCCTATTTAACGTGAATGCAACTGTCTTTAATGCATAACCCCAAAACGATAGTGGTAAATCGGTAAGAGACATCATAGATCGCACCAAATCTAATAAAGTACGGTTACGACGTTCGGACACACCATTACGCTGTGGTGTTCCAGGTGGCGTGAGTTGCGAAACTATTCCACATTGTTTCAATTGAAGGCCAGACTTGTAACTCAAATATCCGCCTCCGCGATCAGATCGTAGAAACTTTATTTTCTTGTTACGATGATTCTCAACTTCACTCTGAAATTCTTTGAACTTTTCAAATGCTTCAGACTTGTGTTTCATTAAGTAGATATACCCATATCTGCTCAAATCATCTGTGAAGGTCAGAAAATAACGATACCCGCCACGAGCCTCAAAACTCATCGGACCGCATACATCGGTATGTATTATTTCCAATAAGTCAGTGGCTCGTTCCATTGTTCCGGAGAACGGAGTCTTAGTCATCTTGCCCATGAGGCATGGTTCGCAAGCATCAAGTGATTCATAATCAAGTGATTCCAAAAGCCCACCAGCATGGAGTTTCTTCATGCGCTTTACACCAATATGACCTAAATGGTAGTGCCACATATAAGTTGCACTATCATTATTAACTTTGCATCTTTTGGCTTCAATATTATGAATATGTGTATCACTACGATCGAGATTCAATAAACCATTTATATTGAGTGTATGACCATAGAAGGTTTTATTCATGTAAATAGAACAACAATTATTCTTTGACTTAAATGAATAAACGTATTGCAATAAACATGATCCAATCATATTCATGCTCAACGCAAACACCAAATAACATTTATTTTAGGTTCAACACTAATCCCGAAGTTAAAGGGAGTGTGCGATGGTGATCTTATCAACCTTGGAATCACTTCCAACTCACATCATCACCTCGCCCTTAACTATTCTCTGTTTATTTTGCAACTCCTGTTTTGAGTTACTACTCTTAGCAACTGAACCAGTATCAAATACTGAGGGGTTGCTATAAACACTAGTAAAGTACACATCAATAACATGTATATCAAATATACCTTTGTTCACTTTGCCATCCTTCTTATCCGCCAAGTATCTAGGGCAGTTCCACTTCCAGTGACCATTTCCTTTGCAGTAGAAGCACTTAGTTTTAGGCTTGGGTCTATCTTTGGGCTTCTTCATGAGAGTGACAACTTGCTTGCCATTCTTCTTGAAGTTCCCTTTCTTTCCCTTGCCCTTTTACTTGAAACTAGTGGTCTTGTCAACCATCAACACTTGATGCTTTTCTTGATTTCTACCTTCGCTGATTTCAGCATCGCGAAGAGCTCGGGAACCGTTTTCATCATCCCTTGCATATTATAGTTCATCACGAAGTTCTAGTAACTTGGTGATAGTGACTAGAGAATTTTATCAATCACTATCTTATGTGGAAGATTAACTCCCACTTGATTCAAGCGATTGTAGTACTCAGACATTCTGAGCACATGCTCACTTGTTGAGCTATTCTCCTCCATTTTGTAGGCAAAGTACTTGTCAGAGGTCTCATACCTCTCGACTCGGGCATGAGTCTGAAATACCAATTTCAACTCATGGAACATCTTATATGCTCCGTGGCATTCAAAATGTTTTTGAAGTCCCGGTTCTAAGCCGTAAAGTATGGTGCACTAAACTATCAAGTAGTCATCATACCGAGCTTGTCAACGTTCATAATGTCTGCATCTGCTCCTGCAATAGGTCTGTCACCTAGCGGTGCATCAAGGACATAATTCTTCTGTGCAGCAATGAGGATAATTCTCAGATCACGGACCAAGTCTGCATCATTCCTACTATCATCTTTCAACTTATTTTTCTCTAGGAACATATCAAAAATAAATGGGGAACTACATCGCAAGCTATTGATCTACAACATAATTTGCAAATACTATCAGGACTAAGTTCATGATAAATTTAAGTTCAATTAGTCATATTACTTAAGAACTCCCACTTAGATAGACATCCCTCGAGTCATCTAAATGATCACGTGATCCATATCAACTAAACCATGTCCGATCATCACGTGAGATGGAGCAGTTTTCAATGGTGAACATCACTATGTTGATCATATCTACTATATGATTCACGCTCGACCTTTCGGCCTCAGTGTTTCGAGGCCATATCTGCATATGCTAGGCTCGTCAAGTTTAACCGAGTATTCTGCGTGTGCAAAACTGGCTTGCACCTATTGTATGTGAACGTAGAGCTTATCACACCCGATCATCATGTGGTGTCTCAGCACGAAGAACTGTTGCAACGGTGCATACTCAGGGAGAACACTTATACCTTGAAATTTAGTGAGAGATCATCTTATAATGCTACCGCCGTACTAAGCAAAATAAGATGCATAAAAGATAAACATCACATGCAATCAAAATAAGTGATATGATATGGCCATCATCATCTTGTGCCTTTGATCTCCATCTCCAAAGCACCGTCATGATCACCATCGTCACCGGCTTGACACCTTGATCTCCATCGAAGCATCGTTGTCGTCTCGCCAACTATTGCTTCTACGACTATCGCTACCGCTTAGTGATAAAGTAAAGCAATTACATGGCGATTGCATTTCATACAATACAACGACAACCATATGGCTCCTGCCAGTTGCCGTTAACTGTTACAAAACATGATCATCTCATACAACAAATTATATATAATCACGTCTTGACCATATCACATCACAGCAAGCCCTGCAAAAACAAGTTAGATGTCCTCTACTTTGTTGTTGCAAGTTTTATGTGGCTGCTATGGGCTTCTAGCAAGAACCGTTCTTACCTACGCATCAAAACCACAATGATTTTTGTCAAGTGTGTTGTTTTAACCTTCAACAAGGACCAGGCGTAGTCAAACTCGATTCAACTAAATTTGGAGAAATAGACACCCACTAGCCACCTGTGTGCGAAGCACGGCGGTAGAACCAGTCTCATGAACGCGGTCGTGTAATGTCGGTCTGGGCCGCTTCATCCAACAATACCGCCGAATCAAAGTATGACATGCTGGTAAGCAGTATGACTATTATCGCCCACAACTCTTTGTGTTCTACTCGTGCATATAACATCTACGCATAGACCTGGCTCGGATGCCACTGTTGGGGAACATAGTATTTCAAAACAATTCCTACGATCACGCAAGATCTATCTAGGAGAAGCATAGCAACGAGCCGGGAGAGTGTTGTTGGAAATATGCCCTAGAGGCAATAATAAATGGTTATTATTATATTTCTTTGTTCATGGTAATTGTCTATTGTTCATGCTATAATTGTATTGTCCGGAAATCGTAATACATGTGTGAATACATAGACTACAATGTGTCCCTAGTAAGCCTCTAGTTGACTAGCTCGTTGATCAATAGATAGTCATGGTTTCCTGACTATGGACATTGGATGTCATTGATAACGGGATCACATCATTAGGAGAATGATGTGATGGACAAGACCTAATCCTAAGCATAGCATAAAAGATCGTGTAGTTTCGTTTGCTAGAGCTTTTCCAATGTCAAGTATCTTTTCCTTAGACCATGAGATCATGCAACTCCCGGATACCGTAGGAGTGCTTTGGGTGTGCCAAACGTCACAACGTAACTGGGTGACTATAAAGGTGCACTACGGGTATCTCCGAAAGTGTCTGTTGGGTTGGCGCGGATCGAAACTGGGATTTGTCACTCCGTGTGACGGAGAGGTATATCTGGGCCCACTCGGTAATGCATCATCATAATGAGCTCTATGTGACTAAGGCGTTAGTCACGGGATCATGCATTGCGGTACGAGTAAAGAGACTTGCCGGTAACGAGATTGAACAAGGTATTGGGATACCGACGATCGAATCTCGGGCAAGTAACATACCGATTGACAAAGGGAATTGCATACGGGATTGATTGAATCCTCGACACCGTGGTTCATCCGATGAGATCATTGTGGAACATGTGGGAGCCAACATGGGTATCCAGATCCCGCTGTTGGTTATTGACCGGAGAGGCGTCTCGGTCATGTCTGCATGTCTCCCGAACCCGTAGGGTCTACACACTTAAGGTTCGGTGACGCTAGGGTTGTAGAGATATGTGTATGCGGAAACCCGAAAGTTGTTCGGAGTCCCGGATGAGATCCCGGACGTCACGAGAGGTTCCGGAATGGTCCGGAGGTGAAGAATTATATATAGGAAGTCAAGTTTCGGCCACCGGGAAAGTTTCGGGGGTTACCGGTATTGTACCGGGACCACCGGAAGGGTCCCGGGGGTCCACCGGGTGGGGCCACCTATCCCGGAGGGCCCCGTGGGCTGATGTGGGAAGGGAACCAGCCCCTAGTGGGCTGGGCGCCCCCCCATGGGCCTCCCCCCATGCGCCTAGGGTTGGGAACCCTAGGGTGGGGGGGCTTCCCACTTGCCTTGGGGGGCAAGGCAACCCCCTTTGCCGCCGCCCCACCCTAGATGGGATCCCTAGCCGGCGCCCCCCCTCCCAGGGGGCCTATATAAAGGGGGGGGGAGGGAGGGCAGTAGGAGAACAGCCTTGGGCGCCTCCCTCCTCCCCTGCAACACCTCTCTCTCTCTCTCGTATAAGCTCGGCGAAGCCCTGCCGGCATCCTGCTACATCCACCACCACGCCGTCGTGCTGCTGGATCTCCATCAACCTCTCCTTCCCCCTTGCTGGATCAAGAAGGAGGAGACGTCACTGCACCGTACGTGTGTTGAACGCGGAGGTGCCGTCCGTTTGGCACTCGGTCATCGGTGATTTGGATCACGGCGAGTACGACTCCATCATCCACGTTCATTGGAACGCTTCCGCTCGCGATCTACAAGGGTATGTAGATGCACTCCTTTCCCCTCGTTGCTAGTAGACTCCATAGATGCATCTTGGTGAGCGTAGGAAAATTTTAAAATTATGCTACGATTCCCAACAGTGGTTTCAGAGCCAGGCCTATGCGCAGTTACTATGCATGAGTAGAACACAAAGCAGTTGTGGGCGTTGAGTTTGCCAATTCTTCTTGCCGCTACTAGTCTTTTCTTGTTTCGGCGGCGTTGTAGGATGAAGCGGCCCGGACCGACCTTACACATACGCTTACGTGAGACAGGTTGCACCGACTGACATGCACTAGTTGCATAAGGTGGCTAGCGTGTGTCTGTCTCTCCTACTTTAGTCGGAACAGATTCGATGAAAAGGGTCCTTATGAAGGGTAAATAGAAATTGGCAAATCACGTTGTGGTCATACGTAGGTAAGAAAACGTTCTTGCTAGAAACCTTCAAACCACGTAAAAACTTGCAACAACAATTAGAGGACGTCTAACTTGTTTTTGCAGCAAGTGCTATGTGATGTGATATGGCCAGAAGATGTGATGAATGATATATGTGATGTATGAGATTGATCATATTCTTGTAATAGGAATCACGACTTGCATGTCGATGAGTATGACAACCGGCAGGAGCCATAGGAGTTGTCTTTATTATTTTGTATGACCTGCGTGTCATTGAATAACGCCATGTAAATTACTTTACTTTGTTGCTAAACGCGTTAGCCATAGAAGTAGAAGTAATCGTTGGCGTGACGACTTCATGAAGACACAATGATGGAGATCATGGTGTCATGCCGGTGACGAAGATGATCATGGTGCCCCGAAGATGGAGATCAAAGGAGCATAATGATATTGGCCATATCATGTCACTATTTGATTGCATGTGATGTTTATCATGTTTTTGCATCTTATTTGCTTAGAACGACGGTAGTAAGTAAGATGATCCCTTATAATAATTTCAAGAAAGTGTTCACCCTAACTGTGCACCGTTGCGAAGGTTCGTTGTTTCGAAGCACCACGTGATGATCGGGTGTGATAGATTCTAACGTTCGAATACAACGGGTGTTGACGAGCCTAGCATGTACAGACATGGCCTCGGAACACACGCAATACACTTAGGTTGACTTGACGAGCCTAGCATGTACAGACATGGCCTCGGAACACGGAGGACCGAAAGGTCGAGCATGAGTCGTATAGAAGATACGATCAACATGGAGATGTTCACCGATCTTGACTAGTCCGTCTCACGTGATGATCGGACACGGCCTAGTTAAATTCGGATCATGTATCACTTAGATGACTAGAGGGATGTCTATCTGAGTGGGAGTTCATTAAATAATTTGATTAGATGAACTTAATTATCATGAACTTAGTCTAAAATCTTTACACTATGTCTTGTAGATCAAATGGCCAACGTTGTCCTCAATTTCAACGCGTTCCTAGAGAAAACCAAGCTGAAAGATGATGGCAGCAACTATACGGACTGGGTCCGGAACCTGAGGATCATCCTCATAGTAGCCAAGAAAGATTATGTCCTAGAAGCACCGCTAGGTGAAGCACCAATCCCACAAAACCAAGACGTTATGAACGCTTGGCAGCAGCGTGCTGATGATTACTCCCTCGTTCAGTGCGGCATGCTTTACAGCCTAGAACCGGGTCTCCAAAAGCGTTTTGAGAAACATGGAGCATATGAGATGTTCGAGGAGCTGAAATTGGTTTTCCAAGCTCATGCCCGGGTCGAGAGATATGATGTCTCCGACAAGTTCTTCAGCTGTAAAATGGAGGAGAACAGTTCTGTTAGTGAGCACATACTCAGAATGTCTGGGTTGCATAACCGCTTGTCTCAGCTGGGAGTTAATCTCCCGGATGACGCGGTCATTGACAGAATCCTCCAGTCGCTTCCACCAAGCTACAAGAGCTTTGTGATGAACTTCAATATGCAGGGGATGGAAAAGACCATTCCTGAGGTATATTCAATGCTGAAATCAGCTGAGGTAGAGATCAGAAAAGAACATCAAGTGTTGATGGTGAATAAAACCACTAAGTTCAAGAAGGGCAAGGGTAAGAAGAACTTCAAGAAGGACGGCAAGGGAGTTGCCGCGCCCGGTAAACCAGTTACTGGGAAGAAGTCAAAGAATGGACCCAAGCCCGAGACTGAGTGCTTTTATTGCAAGGGAAGTGGTCACTGGAAGCGGAACTGCCCCAAATACTTAGCGGACAAGAAGAAGGCCGGCAACACCAAAGGTATATGTGATATACATGTAATTGATGTGTACCTTACCAGTACTCGTAGTAGCTCCTGGGTATTTGATACCGGTGCGGTTGCTCATATTTGTAACTCAAAACAGGAACTACGGAATAAACGGAGACTGGCGAAGGACGAGGTGACGATGCGCGTCGGGAATGGTTCCAAGGTCGATGTGATCGCCGTCGGCACGCTACCTCTGCATCTCCCTACGGGATTAGTTTTAAACCTCAATAATTGTTATTTAGTGCCAGCTTTGAGCATGAACATTGTATCTGGATCTCGTTTAATTCGAGATGGCTACTCATTTAAATCCGAGAATAATGGTTGTTCTATTTATTTGAGAGATATGTTTTATGGTCATGCCCCGCTGGTCAATGGTTTATTCTTGATGAATCTCGAACGTGATGTTACACATGTTCATAGTGTGAATACCAAAAGATGTAAAGTTGATAACGATAGTCCCACATACTTGTGGCACTGCCGCCTTGGTCACATTGGTGTCAAGCGCATGAAGAAGCTCCATGCAGATGGACTTTTGGAGTCTCTTGATTACGAATCATTTGACACGTGCGAACCATGCCTCATGGGTAAGATGACCAAGACTCCGTTCTCCGGAACAATGGAGCGAGCAACCAACTTATTGGAAATCATACATACCGATGTGTGCGGTCCAATGAGTGTTGAGGCTCGCGGAGGATATCGTTATGTTCTCACTCTCACTGATGATTTAAGTAGATATGGGTATGTCTACCTAATGAAACACAAGTCTGAAACCTTTGAAAAGTTCAAGGAATTTCAGAGTGAGGTTGAGAATCAACGTGACAGGAGAATAAAATTCTTACGATCAGATCGTGGTGGAGAATATTTAAGTCACGAGTTTGGTGCACACTTAAGGAAATGTGGAATAGTTTCACAACTCACGCCGCCTGGAACACCTCAGAGAAATGGTGTGTCCGAACGTCGTAATCGCACTCTATTGGATATGGTGCGATCTATGATGTCTCTTACCGATTTACCGCTCTCATTTTGGGGCTATGCTTTAGAGACTGCCGCATTCACTTTAAATAGGGCTCCGTCGAAATCCGTTGAGACGACACCGTATGAATTATGGTTTGGGAAGAAACCTAAGCTGTCGTTTCTAAAAGTTTGGGGATGCGATGCTTATGTCAAGAAACTTCAACCTGAAAAGCTCGAACCCAAGTCGGAAAAATGCGTCTTCATAGGATACCCTAAGGAAACTATTGGGTATACCTTCTACCTCAGATCCGAAGGCAAGATCTTCGTTGCCAAGAACGGGTCCTTTCTGGAGAAGGAGTTTCTCTCGAAAGAATTGAGTGGGAGGAAAGTGGAACTTGATGAGGTGATAGTCACCCCTTCCGTACCGGAAAGTAGCGCAGCGCGGGAAGATGTTCCTGTGGTGCCTACACCGACTGGGGAGGAAGTTAATGATGATGATCATGAAGCTTCGGATCAAGTTACTGAACTTCGTAGGTCCACAAGGACACGTTCCGCACCAGAGTGGTACGGCAACCCTGTCCTGGAAATCATGTTGTTAGACAACGGTGAACCTTCGAACTATGAAGAAGCGATGGCGGGCCCGGATTCCGACAAATGGCTAGAAGCCATGAAATCCGAGATAGGATCCATGTATGAAAACGAAGTATGGACTTTGACTGACTTGCCCGATGATCGGCGAGCCATAGAAAACAAATGGATCTTTAAGAAGAAGACGGACGCGGATGGTAATGTGACCATCTACAAAGCTCGACTTGTCGCTAAGGGTTATCGACAAGTTCAAGGGGTTGACTACGATGAGACTTTCTCACCCGTAGCGAAGCTGAAGTCCGTCCGAATCATGTTAGCAATTGCCGCATACTATGATTATGAGATATGGCAGATGGACGTCAAAACGGCATTCCTTAACGGCTTCCTTAAGGAAGAGTTGTATATGATGCAGCCGGAAGGTTTTGTCGATCCTAAGAATGCTAACAAAGTATGCAAGCTCCAGCGCTCAATCTATGGGCTGGTGCAAGCATCTCGGAGTTGGAACATTCGCTTTGATGAGATGATCAAAGCGTTTGGGTTTACACAGACTTATGGAGAAGCCTGTGTTTACAAGAAAGTGAGTGGGAGCTCTGTAGCATTTCTCATATTATATGTGGATGACATACTATTGATGGGAAATGATATAGAATTCTTGGAAAGTATAAAGGCCTATTTGAATAAGTGTTTTTCAATGAAGGACCTTGGAGAAGCTGCTTATATATTAGGCATCAAGATCTATAGAGATAGATCAAGACGCCTCATTGGTCTTTCACAGAGTACATACCTTGACAAGATATTGAAGAAGTTCAATATGGATCAGTCCAAGAAGGGGTTCTTACCTGTATTGCAAGGTGTGCAGTTGAGCACGGCTCAATGCCCGACCACGGCAGAAGATATAGAAAAGATGAGTGTCATCCCCTATGCCTCGGCCATAGGGTCTATTATGTATGCCATGCTGTGTACCAGACCTGATGTAAACCTTGCCGTAAGTTTGGTAGGAAGGTACCAAAGTAATCCCGGCATGGAACACTGGACAGCGGTCAAGAATATCCTGAAGTACCTGAAAAGGACTAAGGATATGTTTCTCGTTTATGGAGGTGACGAAGAGCTCGTCGTAAAGGGTTACGTCGACGCTAGCTTCGACACAGATCTGGATGACTCGAAGTCACAGACCGGATACGTGTATATTTTGAATGGAGGAGCAGTAAGCTGGTGCAGTTGCAAGCAAAGCGTCGTGGCGGGATCTACATGTGAAGCGGAGTACATGGCAGCCTCGGAGGCAGCACAGGAAGCAGTCTGGATGAAGGAGTTCATTACCGACCTAGGGGTGATTCCCAATGCGTCGGGCCCGATGACTCTCTTCTGTGACAACACTGGAGCCATTGCCCTTGCGAAGGAGCCCAGGTTTCACAGGAAGACCAGGCATATCAAGCGTCGCTTCAACTCCATTCGTGAAAGTGTTCAAAATGGAGACATAGATATTTGTAAAGTACATACGGACCTGAATGTAGCAGATCCGTTGACTAAACCTCTCCCTAGAGCAAAACATGATCAACACCAGGACGCAATGGGTGTTCGATTCATCACAATGTAACTAGATTATTGACTCTAGTGCAAGTGGGAGACTGTTGGAAATATGCCCTAGAGGCAATAATAAATGGTTATTATTATATTTCTTTGTTCATGGTAATTGTCTATTGTTCATGCTATAATTGTATTGTCCGGAAATCGTAATACATGTGTGAATACATAGACTACAACGTGTCCCTAGTAAGCCTCTAGTTGACTAGCTCGTTGATCAACAGATAGTCATGGTTTCCTGACTATGGACATTGGATGTCATTGATAACGGGATCACATCATTAGGAGAATGATGTGATGGACAAGACCCAATCCTAAGCATAGCATAAAAGATCGTGTAGTTTCGTTTGCTAGAGCTTTTCCAATGTCAAGTATCTTTTCCTTAGACCATGAGATCGTGCAACTCCCGGATACCGTAGGAGTGCTTTGGGTGTGCCAAACGTCACAACGTAACTGGGTGACTATAAAGGTGCACTACGGGTATCTCCGAAAGTGTCTGTTGGGTTGGCACGGATCGAGACTGGGATTTGTCACTCCGTGTGACGGAGAGGTATCTCTGGGCCCACTCGGTAATGCATCATCATAATGAGCTCTATGTGACTAAGGCGTTAGTCACGGGATCATGCATTGCGGTACGAGTAAAGAGACTTGCCGGTAACGAGATTGAACAAGGTATTGGGATACCGACGATCGAATCTCGGGCAAGTAACATACCGATTGACAAAGGGAATTGCATACGGGATTGATTGAATCCTCGACACCGTGGTTCATCCGATGAGATCATCGTGGAACATGTGGGAGCCAACATGGGTATCCAGATCCCGCTGTTGGTTATTGACCGGAGAGGCGTCTCGGTCATGTCTGCATGTCTCCCGAACCCGTAGGGTCTACACACTTAAGGTTCGGTGACGCTAGGGTTGTAGAGATATGTGTATGCGGAAACCCGAAAGTTGTTCGGAGTCCCGGATGAGATCCCGGACGTCACGAGAGGTTCCGGAATGGTCCGGAGGTGAAGAATTATATATAGGAAGTCAAGTTTCGGCCACCGGGAAAGTTTCGGGGGTTACCGGTATTGTACCGGGACCACCGGAAGGGTCCCGGGGGTCCACCGGGTGGGGCCACCTATCCCGGAGGGCCCCGTGGGCTGAAGTGGGAAGGGAACCAGCCCCTAGTGGGCTGGGCGCCCCCCATGGGCCTCCCCCCATGCGCCTAGGGTTGGGAACCCTAGGGTGGGGGGGCTTCCCACTTGCCTTGGGGGGCAAGGCAACCCCCATGGCCGCCGCCCCCACCCTAGATGGGATCCCTGGCCGGCGCCCCCCCTCCTAGGGGGCCTATATAAAGTGGGGGGGAGGGCAGTAGGAGAACAGCCTTGGGCGCCTCCCTCCTCCCCTGCAACACCTCTCTCTCTCGTATAAGCTCGGCGAAGCCCTGCCGGCATCCTGCTACATCCACCACCACGCCGTCGTGCTGCTGGATCTCCATCAACCTCTCCTTCCCCCTTGCTGGATCAAGAAGGAGGAGACATCGCTGCACCATACGTGTGTTGAACACGGAGGTGCCGTCTGTTTGGCACTCGGTCATCGGTGATTTGGATCACGGCGAGTACGACTCCATCATCCACGTTCATTGGAACGCTTCCGCTCGCGATCTACAAGGGTATGTAGATGCACTCCTTTCCCCTCGTTGCTAGTAGACTCCATAGATGCATCTTGGTGAGCGTAGGAAAATTTTAAAATTATGCTACGATTCCCAACAAGTGTGTCCACGTACCCTCGTAGACCGAAAGCGGAAGTGTTTAGTAATGCGGTTGATGTAGTCGAACGTCTTCGCGATCCAACTGATCATGTACCGAACGCATGGCACCTCCGCGATCTGCACACGTTCAGCTCGGTGACGTCCCTCGAACTCTTGATCCACTTGAGGCCGAGGTAGAGTTCCGTCAGCATGACAGCGTGGTGACGGTGATGATGAAGCTACCGGCGCAGGGCTTCGCCTAAGCACTACGACGATATGACCGAGGTGTGAAACTGTGGAGGGGGACACCGCACACGGCTAAAAGATCAACTTGTGTCTATAGGGTGCCCCCCTCCCCCGTATATAAAGGAGGGAGGGAGGAGGCCGGCCGGCCCTAGGGGGCGCGCCCAAGGAGGGGAGTCCTACTAGGACTCCAAGTCCTAGTAGGATTCCACCAAGAGGGAGAGCTTCCCTTATCCAATTCGGACTGCAAGGGGGGCACGGCCTGCCCTGGTTGCCCTTCTCTCTCTCCACTAAGGCCCATGGTGGCCCATTAGTTCCCCCGAGGGTCCCGGTAACCCCTCCGGCACTCCGGTTTTACCCGAAACCATCCGGAACACTTCCGGTGTCCGAATAACATGGTCCTATATATCAATCTTTATGTCTCGACCATTTCGAGACTCCTCGTCATGTCCATGATCTCATCCAGGACTCCGAACAACCTTAGGTACATCAAATCACATAACTCATAATACAAATCGTCATCGAACGTTAAGCGTGCAGACCCTACGGGTTCGAGAACTATGTAGACATGACCGAGACACATCTCCGGTCAATAACCAATAGCGGAACCTAGATGCTCATATTGGCTCCTACATATTCTACGAAGATCTTTATTGGTCAAACCGCATAACAACATACGTTGTTCCCTTTGTCATCGGTATGTTACTTGCCCGAGATTCGAAAGTCGGTACCATCATACCTAGTTCAATCTCGTTACCGGCAAGTCTCTTTACTCGTTCCGTAATGCATCATCCCGCAACTAACTCATTGGGACAATTGCATTTTTACCCCTAGTTGGTTCCTACCCACGGGTTTTGCCCTTACTTTTCGAGCTTGCTCAGTTTTGCCCTTACTTTTTCCGTCGTGGTCCCTTGAATGCCCTTTGACCGTTTGACCGAAACTTTGAAAATTCATAACTAATTCATATGAACTCAGAAAAATGAAAATAAGATATCAAAATGTTCAGATAAACATTACCTTTATGTGCATATCATTTGCATTCAGGACAAAAGCACCCTTTAAACTACCTGAGGTAATTAATGTTATTAACGTTATTAAAAATAAAAAGGTATAAACAATATTTTTTTCATGAATAAAAATTACTTGCAAATGTAGGTGATGTTTCCTGAACATCCAGATATCTTATTTGCATTTTTCTGAGTTCGTATCATCTTGTTAAGAATGTTCTAACGACTTTGACCATTATTTGGAAACTTCATAACAAGTTGATACAAACTCAGAAAAATGCAAATAAGATATCAGGATGTTCAGAAAACATCACCTACATTTGCATGTAATTTTTATTCATGAAAACATATTGTTTATACCTTTTTATTTTTAATAATGTTAATAACATTACTTAGCTCAGGTAGTTTAAAGGGTGCTTTTGTCCTGAATGAAAATGATATGCACATAAAGGTAATGTTTATCTGAACATTTTGATATCTTATTTGCATTTTTTTGAGTTCATATGAATTAGTTATGAATTTTCAAAGTTTTGGTCAAACGGTCAAAGGGCATTCGAGGGACCTCGACGGAAAAAGTAAGGGCAAAACTGAGCAGGCTCGAAAAGTAAGGGCAAAACCCGTGGGTAGGAACCAACTAGGGGTAAAAATGCAATTGTCCCTAACTCATTAGTCACATTGCTTGCAAGGCTTATAGTGATGAGCATTACCGAGAGGGCCCAGAGATACCTCTCCGATACACGGAGTGATAAATCCTAATCTCGATCTATGCCAACCCAACAAACACCTTTGGAGACACCTTTAGGGCATCTTTATAATCACCTAGTTACGTTGTGACATTTGATAGCACACAAGGTGTTCCTCTGGTATTCGGGAGTTGCATAATCTCATAGTCAGTGGAACATGTATAAGTCATGATGAAAGCAATAGCAATAAAACTAAACGATCATTTATGCTAAGCTAACGGATGGGTCTTGTCCATCACATCATTCTCCTAATGATGTGATCCCATTCATCAAATGACAACACATGTCTATGGTCAGGAAACTTAACCATCTTTGATTAACGAGCTAGTCTAGTAGAGGCATACTAGGGACACTTTGTTTTGTCTATGTATTCACACATGTATCAAGTTTCTAGTTAATACAATTCTAGCATGAATAATAAACATTTATCATGATATAAGGAAATATAAATAACAACTTTATTATTGCCTCTAGGGCATATTTCCTTCACTTATGATCTAGGATTATTTCTGATGGTTTCTCTATTTATAGGATTTTTTGGCGTTGGTTTCAAGTCAAATGCATCAAGGACGGAGCAGACCAACTCTTGGTGAAGGACGAGGAGATTAAGCATAGATGGCGGGAGTACTTCGACAAGTTGTTCAATAGGGAGAATGAGAGTTCTACCATTGAACTGGATGACTCCTTTGATGAGACCAGCATGCGTTTTGTGCGGCGAATCCAGGAGTCTGAGGTCAAGGCGGCTTTAAAAAGGATGAAAGGAGGCAAGGCAATGGGCCCTGATTGTATCCCCATTGCGGTGTGGAAAGGCCTCGGGGACATAGCGATAGTATGGCTAACCAAGCTTTTCAACCTCATTTTTCGGGAAAACAAGATGCCAGAAGAATGGAGACGGAGTATATTAGTACCAATCTTCAAGAACAAGGGGGATGTTCAGAGTTGTACTAATTACCGTGGAATTAAGCTGATGAGCCATACAATGAAGCTATGGGAGAGAGTCATTGAGCACCGCTTAAGAAGAATGACAAGCGTGACCAAAAATCAATTTGGTTTCATGCCTGGGAGGTCGACCATGGAAGCCATTTTCTTGGTACGACAACTTATGGAGAGATACAGGGAGCAAAAGAAGGACTTGCATATGGTGTTCATTGACTTGGAGAAGGTCTATGATAAGATACCACGGAATGTCATGTGGTGGGCGAGAAACACAAAGTCCCATTAAGTACATTACCCTCATAGTACATGTACGATAATGTTGTGACAAGTGTTCGAACAAGTGATGTTGTCACTGATGACTTCCCGATTAAGATAGGACTGCATCAGGGGTCAGCTTTGAGCCCTTATCTTTGTTGCTTTGGTGATGGATGAGGTCACAAGGGATATACAAGGAGATGTCCCATGGTGTACGCTCTTTGCGGCTGATGTGGTGTTAGTTGACGATAGTCGGACGGGGGTAAACAGGAAGTTAGAGTTATGGAGACAAACCTTGGAATCAAAAGGGTTTAGGCTTAGTAGAACTAAAACTGAGTACATGATGTGCGGTTTCAGTACTACTAGGTGTGAGGAGGAGGAGGTTAGCCTTGATGGGCAGGTGGTACCTCAGAAGGACACCTTTCGATATTTGGGGTCGATGCTGCAGGAGGATGGGGGTATTGATGAAGATGTGAACCATTGAATCAAAGCCGAATGGATGAAGTGGCGCCAAGCTTCTGGCATTCTCTGTGACAAGAGAGTGCAACAAAAGCTAAAAGGCAAGTTCTACAGGATGGCGGTTCGACCCGCAATGTTGTATGGCGCTGAGTGTTGGCCGCCGACTAAAAGGCGACATGTTCAATAGTTAGGTGTGGCGGAGATGCGTATGTTGAGCTGGATGTGTGGCCACACGAGGAAGGATCAAGTCCAGAATGATGATATACGAGATAGAGTTGGGGTAGCACCAATTGAAGAGAAGCTTGCTGATACGTCTCCGTCGTATCTATAATTTTTGATTGTTTCATGCCAATATTAGACAACTTTCACATACTTTTGGCAACATTTTGTATGATTTATTTGGACTAACCTATTGATCCAGTGCCCGGTGCTAGTTCATGTTTGTTGCATGTTTTTTGTTTCACAGAAAATCCATATCAAACGAAGTCCAAATGCAATAAAAATTTAAAGAGAATTATTTTGGAATATTTATGATTTTTGGGAGGTGGAATCAACGCAAACGGGGGCCCACAGTGACCACAACCCACCAGGGCGCGCTGGGCACCCCCTGGCGCACCCAGGTATCTTGTGCCCTGCTCGGACGTCGGTTGGGGCCCTTCTTCTGGCGCAAGAAAGATAATTTATGGAAAAATATCGCGTAAAAATTTCAGCGCAATCGGAGTTACGGATCTCCGGGAATTTAAGAAACTGCGAAGGGCCAGATCTGGAAGAACGCGAAACAGAAGAGAACAGAGAGGGAGATCCAATCTTGGAGGGGCTCCTGCCCCTTCGCCACCATGGAGTCCATGGACCAGAGGGGGAACCCTCCTCCCATCTAGGGGGAGGCCAAGGAAGAAGAAGAAGAAGGAGGGGGCTCTCTTCCCCTCTCTCCCGGTGGCGCCGGAACACCGCCGGCGCAAGGATCGTGACGGCGATCTACATCAACAATCTTTCTACCGTCAACACCAACTCTCTCCCCCTCTATGGAGCGGTGTAACACCCCTGCTCCCCATTGTAATCTCTACTTAAACATGGTGCTCAATCCATATATTATTTCCCAATGATATTTGGCTATCCTATGATATTTGCGTAGATCCGTTTTCTCCTATGGGCTAATCGTGATCTTGGTTGGTATGATTGTATATTTTATTTTTGGTGTTGTCCTACGGTGCCCTCCGTCTCGCGCAAACGGAGGGATCCTCGCTGTAGGGTGTTGCAATATGTTCATGATTCGCTTATGGTGGGTTGCGAGAGTGACAGAAGCTTAAACCCGAGTAAGTGGGTTGTTGCGTATGGGATAAACAGGACTTGATACTTAATGCTATGGTTGGGTTTCACGGCCTTAATGATCTTTAGTAGTTGCGGATGCTTGCTAGGGTTCCAATCATAAGTGCATATGATCCAAGTAGAGAAAGTATGTTAGCTCATTCCTCTCCCTCATATAAAATTACAAGAATGATTACTGGTACTTGTTATCGATTGCCTAGGGACAAATGGCTTTCTTATTGACAAAATCTATCCACTTTTATTGCCTCGCAATTTATTCATAGTTTTATTCTCGCAAAGTACTCGTAGTTTTATTCTTGCAAAATAGTTTCATACTTGTTTTAGGTAAAGCAAACGTCAAGTGTGCGTAGAGTTGTATCGGTGGTCGATAGGACTTGAGGGAATATTTGTTCTGCCTTTAGCTATTTGTTGGGTTCGACACTCTTCCTTATCGAAGAAGGCTACAAACGATCCCATATACTTGTGGGTTATCAAGACTGGCGCCGTTGCCGGGGAGCAATAGCGTGGGGTGAATATTCTCGTGTGTGCTTGTTTGCGTTATCACTAAGTAGTTTTTATTTTGTGCTCTTGTTTTCTCTCTTTAGTTATGGGTAGGAAACGCAAAATACAAAAAAAAAACTAGTTGTACCTACTAAACCAATGGTTGAAGAACCACCCAAAATCTATCATACTACTGAAGCTTTCTACTTGGATCATCTTCGATCCCTATGTGCTCGTGCTGAAAGCCCAACTAGCTTAGTTGAGGGCAAATCATTAGATGAGCATGCTCATCACCGCTTATCTCAAAAAGGGAAACTTTTATGGCATCATATTAATAGTTTGTATTGCTATGCTTTGAATTTATGTGAAATACATGATTTTACATGTTGTTCCAAAGACCCTAAAAACACCTTCCTTTCCAATGTGAGCTTATGGATAATGGAATCGTATTTTCTTATGCTACGGGTGTTTATAATTACTATGATGTTGAATAAATTGAAGAATTTGTTGATTTTAAGGGTGCTTGTGAAATTGCTTCTTTGATTGAAAAGTATGATACTACTCTTTACGAATCTGAAAATTTTGCCATACTTAAATATTGCTATGAAAACTATGATTCCAATGCTTATGTTAAACCATATATTGAGGACTTCTTTGATTTTACATGTTGGATGATAAAGACGATGAGGAGAGCGAAGAACAAAAGGAGGAAGAGCGGATTAGCTACCCGTGCCCACCTTCTAATGGGAGTAACTCTTCAACTCATACATTATTTAATTTCCCTTCATGCTTACCGAAGGATGAATGCTATGATAATTGCTATGATCCCATTGATTCTTTTGAAATATTCCTTTTTCATGAACTTGATGCTTGCTACGATTGTGGCCAAGATGCCAATATGAATTATGCTCATGGAGATGAACTTTCTATAGTTCCTTATGTTAAGAATGAAATTGTTGCTATTTCACCCACACATGATAGTCCTATTATCTTTTTGAATTCTCCAAACTACAGTATATCGAAGAAATTTGCAGTTATTAAGGATTACATTGATCGGTTGCATTTTACCATTGCACATGATAATTTTGATGAATATAATATGCATGTGCTTTCTGCTCCTACTTGCAGTTATTATGAGAGAGGAACTACATCTCCGCCTCTCTATGTTTCCAACACAAAAAAATGCAAGAAACTGCTTATGCTATGTATTGGCCTTTACTTGATGTGCATGGATTGTTCTTATATGACATGCCGATGCATAGGAAGAGAGTTAGACTTCGTCATTGCATGATATATGTTGCTTTGTGCTCACTACTAAATGCCAAATCATTGTTAATTAAAATTGTCTTTGATATACCTTGGGCAAGTATCTGTTCCTTAGACCATGAGATCATGCCACTCTCGGATACTGGATGAATAATTTGTGTTCTATCAAAGGTCACTTCATAACTGGGTGATCATAAAGGTGCTCTACAGGTATCTCCGAAGGTATTTGTTGGGTTGCATGGATCCAGACTGGGATTTGTCACTTCGTGTGATGGAGCATCCCCGGGCCCTCTCGGTAATACAACATCACAAAGAAGCTTGCAAACATGTGACTAATGAGTTTAGTCACATGATCTTGTATTATGGAATGAGTAAAGATACTTGCCGGTATGATATTGAACTAGGTATGGAGATACCGATGATCGAATCTTGGGCAAGTAACATATCGCCGGACAAAGGGAATTGCATACGGGATTAACTGAATCCTCGACATTATGGTTCAACCGATAAAGATCTTTGTTGAATATGTGGGAATCAATATATGCATCCAGGTCCCGCTATTGATTATTGATCAGAGAGGAGTCTCGTTCATGTCTGCATGTTCCCGAACCCGTAGGGTCGCACACTTAACGTTCGGTAGCGCAGGGTAGTATTAAGATATTAATAAGGTGAAATATGAAGGTTGTTCGGAGTCTCAGATGGGATCCGATACATCATGAGGTGCTCCAAAATGGTCCGGTGGTAAAGATTTATATATGGGAAGTCATATTCATCGTTCCGGAAATTATTCGGGATTTTTCGGTATTGTACCGAGAAGGTTCTGGAGTGGGGCTAACCTGCATGAGGGTCCCCACATGGACATGGGTAGTGGGGCAAGGCCCACACCACTAGTCTAGGTGCACCAAAAGATCCCCCTTATAGGGAATAGGATCATATACCGAAGGGATAAGATTAAGATCCCTAAAAAGGGGTGATAGCGATCGGTGGGCAAAGGAAAGGAGGAATTTCCTTCCTCCCCCTTGGACAATGACACTTGGAGGGAAAGCAACCAACCTCCTCCACCCCTATATATATTAGGGAGGCGCATGGGGAGTTGCACCCTTCCACCCTTGCCTGTCTCCCTCCAGTTACACCTCCTCCACCTCGCGCAGACACTTGGCGAAGCCCTGCTGTAGTTCCGTTCTTGCCACCACCACCACGCCGTCGTCTTGGTCCCGATCTCATCTAGCTCCTCTCCCTCATTTGCTGACTCAAGAAGGAGATGACGCCACCGAGCCGAACGTGTGCTAAAGTCGGAGGTGTGTCCATTCGGCACTAGATCGGGTTGGATAGCGAATAGTATGACTACATCAATCACGTCACATACGCTAACGCTTTTGTTCTACAAGGGTATGTAGACACACTCCCCTCTTGTTGACATGCATCTCCTATATTAGATCTTGGTTGTTTTGTAGGATTTTCTTTTTATTTTCATGCAACGTTACCCATCATGTTACTCCTCGAGTGTATCAAGCATAGTTTTTGACATATTATCTAAACCATTTTTAAAACAAATGAAGGATTAACCATTGAAAGGATCGAGAAGAGGTGTCTAGAGGGGGGTGATTAGACCCTCAACAAAGAAGCAGTTTTTAATTTCTTCAAGTTAAGGTGGAGTTTTAGCACAAGTTTAAACATACACAATACATTTCAAGCAAGCATGGCAAGAGTATATGAGCAGCGGAAAGTAAAGCATGCAACTTGCGAGAATGTAAAGGGATGGGATTGGAGTGTGCAAACGCAATTGGAGACACGGAGATTTTTGGCGTGGTTCCGATAGGTGGTGCTATCGTACATCCACGTTGGTGGAGACTTGATACGTCTCCAACGTATCTACAATTTTTGCTTGTTCCATGCTGTTATATTATCAATCTTGGATGTTTTATAATCATTGTATAGTCATTTTATATCATTTTTTGGTACTAACCTATTGACATAGTGCCAAGTGCCAGTTGCTGTTTTTTCCATGTTTTTTACATCGCAGAAAATCAATATCAGACGGAGTCCAAATGCCACGAAACTCCACGGAGAATTTTTATGGGCCAGAAGGAACACAACGGGCCCTGGCTCCGCCTGGGAGGGTGCCCCGAGGGGGGCACAACCCACCAGGGCGCGCCAGGAGGCCCAGGCGCGCCCTGGTGGGTTGTGCCCACCTCGGGTGCCCCCCGAACCGCCTCTTTGCTCTATAAATACCCCAATATTCCAGAAAACCCTCGGGGAGTCGACGAAATATTCATCGAACCGCTGCAGAGTCCAGAACCACCAGATCCAATCTAGACACCATCTCGGATGGGGTTCACCACCTCCATTGGTGCCTCTCCGATGATGCATGAGTAGTTCTTTGTAGACCTTCGGGTCTGTAGTTAGTAGCTAGATGGCTTTCTCTCTGTTGCTGAATTCTCAATACAATGGTCTCTTGGAGATCCATATGATGTAACTCTTTTTGCGGTGTGTTTGTTGGGATCTGATGAACTTCGAGTTTATGATCAGTTATATCTTATTATATCCATGAAAGTATTTGAGTTTCTTTGATCTTCTATGCATGATTGCTTATAGCCTCGTATTTCTTCTCCGATATTTGGGTTTTGTTTGGCCAACTTGATCTATTTATCTTGCAATGGGAAGAGGTGCTTTGTAGTGAGTTCGATCTTACGGTGTGTGGTCCCAGTGACAGAAAGGGAACCGGCACGTATGTATCGTTGCTACTAAGGATAAAACGATGAGATCTATATCTACGCAATAGATAAATGGATCTTGTCTACATCATGTCATCGTTCTTATTGCATTACTCTATTTTTCCATGAACTTAATACACTAGATGCATGCTGGATAGCGGTCGATGTGTGGAGTAATAGTAGTAGCTGCAGGCAGGAGTCGGTCTACTAATCTTGGATGTGATGCCTATATAATGATCATTGCCTGGATATCGTCATGATTATTTGAAGTTCTATCAATTGCCCAACAGTAATTTGTTTACCCACCATTTGCTATTTTTCTCGAGAGAAGCCACTAGTGAAACCTACGGCCCTTGGGTCTTATTTCTCATATTATTTGCCTTTGCGATCTACTTTTTCCTTGCATTTATTTTCAGATCTATTAAACCAAAAACACAAAAATACCTTGTTGCAATTTATTCTTATTTATTTTACTTGGCGTTCGATCTATCTATCTACTACAAATTTACCTCACGTCCTTTGCCTATCTTGAGGCGCCGTACCCCGAAAGGGATTGACAACCCCTTTAACACGTCGGGTTGCGAGAAGTTGTTATTTGTGTGTAGGGGTTGTTTAAGTTGTGTCGCTTGGTTCTCCTACTGGTTCGATAACCTTGGTTTCATATCTGAGGGAAATACCTACCGCTGCTGTGCTGCATCATCCCTTCCTCTTTGGGGAAATACCGACGTAGCTTCAAGCGACATCAAGACTTCAACCCACGAAGGGTAACGCTTGCGCGAGTCCACAAGGGGCTCCACCCACGAAGGGTCCATGAAGAAGCAACCAAGTATATCCCACCATGGCCATCGCCCATGAAGGACTTGCCTCACTAGGGTAGATCTTCACGAAGTAGGCGATCTCCTTGCCCGTACAAACTCCTTGGTTCAACTCCATAATCTTGACAGAGGCTCCCAACTGACACCTAACCAATCTAGGAGACACCACTCTCCAAAAGGTAATAGATGGTGTGTTGATGATGAACTCCTTGCTCTAGGCTTCAAATGATAGTCTCCCCAACACTCAACTCTCTCTCATAGATTTGGATATGGTGGAAAGATGATTTGAGTGGAAACCAACTTGGGGAAGGCTAGAGATCAAGATTCTTGTGGTTGGATTGGAATATCTTGGTCTCAACACATGAGTAGGTGGTTCTCTCTCAGAAAATGAATGCTGCAAGTGTAGGCACATTCTGATGGCTCTCTCCACGAATGGAGGATGGGTGGAGGGGTATATATAGCCTCCACACAAAATCTACGTTACACACAATTTACCAAACTCGGTGGGACCGAATAGTGAAACTCGGTCAGACCGATTCAGTTCAAAATGTGAACGTTATGGTTTTCGGTGGGACCGATATGATCAACTCGGTGGGACCGATGTGCTAGGGTTAGGGTCAAACCTCAACTCGGTTTGACCGATTACAAAAACTCAGTGAGACCGATTTTGGTAATAAAAAATAGAGAGTTGGTCAAGCAAACTCGGTGGGACCGAGTGCATATCTTGGTGAGACCGAAATGATTGCAACAGGCAATAGAGAGTTTGCAAGCCCATCTCAGTGAGACCGAGATCCCATCGGTGAGACCGAACTGATTAGGGTTTCTGGCAGTGGCTATGTCAAATGAACTCGGTGGCGCCGGATAGATCAAATCGGTGGGGCCGAGTTTGACTTTAGGTTTAGGACATATGTGGAAATGAGAAAGTGGTTGAGGGCTTTGGAGCATATCACTAAGCATTTTGAGCAAGCAAGCCATTAAGCAACACCTCATCCCCTTTTAATAGTATTGGCTTTTCCTATGGACTCAATGTGATCTTGCATCACTAAACTGACAATGTAGAGTCTTGAGCTTTTGCCAATATGTGTCCTTAGCATCTTGAAGGGGTTCCACATCCTCTTGTCCTGCCACTCCAATGTTGAACTTATCTGAAAAATACTAGATGAAAGTATTAGTCCAACAAAAGATATGTTGACATTAATTACCAAAATCACCCAGGGAGCACTTATGCTTTCAATCTCCACCTTTTTGGTAATTGATGACAACATACATCAAAGCTTTAGATAAAGATATGAAGAATAACAGGTAAAGCTTTGGAAAGACATGTAACATGCATAGGCTCCCCCTACATGTATGCAATCATGTAAATATAGAGTATAAGATCATGTGAATGCATACGCATGTCAGAGCAAGCAATGAGTTACATGTATCTTGGTTATATGCATCAGATCAAATGGTGTAGATACTGGGAATATACCTTCATGTTCATGAGTCCTTCTTGCAAATAATATGTACATCAGCAAGAGACCATCATGCACATGAGTATGATGCATATACTTACCTTGTGGTCTTGATCAGGCTTTGGAAGAGATGAACCTGAGTAAACAAGGTTAGATAACACAGAAGCATCTACTTGACAGAGCAAGAATAGCAAACCACAAGAGTAGCAAGATTGGGATGGCATGTAATGAGTGAGTACTAGGTACTCTATTGGATATAGACATGTCCCCAAAGAGTAGAGATATGCAATGAATTCGAGAGATTTTCTTCCCTTAAGTGTCTTTCTTCCCCTGAATCTGATATTGGATAATGGGGGAAGATAGGGTAAAAGAAAATCAGAGCAAAATAATCATAACATATACATGTTTTTCCCCTCTTAAAGACACGTGACTTCTCTCCTCTGTGAATACCAAGCATCTGGGAAGACTAAGAAATCTTTCCTCCCCATAGGTCTCTCTCTCCCTTTGATGTGATCTCTCTCTCCCCCTTTGACATCAATTTCCAAGAAGGGACCTTCTGGAGTGTGAGTCGAATAGGTTTGGTCCTTGAGTCACATGACAAAGCAGCATATAGAATGTGATGCAGGTAGAGTACAAGAATCATTGAGTGGAGCTGGAACAAGTATGCAGGATGCAAATGGCAAAGTTCTTCTCAGCATTGAAATCAGTAACACCGAGCCTTTTTCTTCGGTGGCACCGGGTTGTTTCGGTTTAGCCGAAAGAAACTGACCGGTGAGGCCGAATTCAACACAAAGAGAAAACAATTGTCATGTCATCTCACTAGGCAAATAAGATATCACAAAGATTTGCAAGGAATTAACTGAAAGATTTGCAATGAATTGGATGCAGGGAATGCAGAACAGAACAAAACAAAACAAAACAAAACAAAAATAAGATCTAGATGAAGTTTTTTTGAAAGGGGAAACAAGCATGCAAGAGACAAATGCAAGAACATAGAGAAACACTAGAAAACTTCATCTAGAGTTGGTCAGGACAAAGTCACCTATGTTAGAGTATATTGATTGAGGAGTCAAGTGAGAACACTTGATCGTAGGTCATACTCATTGTTTAAGCTCAAAATGGGGTTTCCATTTTTCCTTTAAGTATTTTGATGTATTCACATCTTGTTGACCTGCTTTGACCCATGTCTTGGGGTAAAGCTTCTCTAAGATGGAATGACATACCTTGGGTGGTGGTGTTAATCTTGGTCATGTAGTCGAACTTGTGTAGGATGTTCAAGGTTGATGTAGCTCATCAATGAGTTGGGAGCACCACTTGTAGTTTGAGTTCATCTACCTACATGGGTTAGTCTTGCAAGGAAGAGCACTTGTGTATCCAAAATGACAAGCATGAAATTTGATACCGAATGAAATTTGATATGTAGAGATTGTCAAAGGATATGTTGAAAGGTTTCATGCTTCCTTGTCTTCTACCACCATATTGTAGAGACTTGGTGATGTGGAGATTGCTCAAGATGTGAGTGAGTTGCAATCTCATAGATTTAGATTCATCCAAGTACCTACAAGGGTTAGATAGCATGCAAGGGTACAAGTATATATCCAAGACATATGATCATCATCATAAGAGAAATATCAAGGATTAGTCTAAGGCTCATGCCTTGCATGTATCCAAATGGAGTTTCTACTCCAAGTTTGAAGAATCAATGATGTTCAATTCACCTCTCAAACGGCAAACTATTTTCTCATCAAGCGGTTTGGTGTATATATCCGCCAATTGCTTATCGGTACGAACATGCTTAAGATCAGTGTCTCCTTTAGCAACATGGTCTCGAATGAAATGATGATGAACTTCAATATGCTTAGTTCGAGAATGTTGCACGGGATTGTGAGCAATCTTAATAGCACTTTCATTATCACAGAGCAATGGAACATGTTTCACATATATCCCATAATCTTTAAGAGTTTGGGTCATCCAAAGTAATTGAGCACAACATGAACCGGCGGCAATGTATTCCGCTTCGGCGGTGGATAAGGATACCGAGTTTTGTTTCTTGGAGGACCAAGACACAAGAGATCTACCAAGAAATTGAGAAGTACACGAAGTGGACTTTCTATCAACCTTGTCACCGGCATAGTCCGAGTCGGAGTAGCCAACAAGATCAAAAGAGGACCTCTTAGGATACCAAATGCCAAAATTTGGTGTATGAATTAAGTATCTCACTATCCTTTTCACAGCCTTAAGATGACATTCATTGGGGGCCGCTTGATATCGTGCACACATGCACACACTTGGCATAATATCGGGACGGGAGGCACATAGATATAATAATGAACCAATCATAGAGCGGTAAACCTTTTGGTCAACCGGTTCGCCATCCTTAGTCAAGTCAAGATGTCCACTAGTAGGCATGGGTGTATTCATACCTTTGCATTCTTGCATGTTGAACTTCTTGAATAAGTCCTTGGTATACTTTGTTTGAGAAACAAAGGTATCCTCCTTAGTTTGCTTGATTTGCAAACCAAGAAAGAACTTAAGAGTTCACTCATCATAGACATCTCAAACTTCTCCGACATTAGCCTTCCAAACTTTTCACTAAAATGAGGGTTAGTCGAACCAAATATGATATCATCAACATAAATTTGGCACACAAATAATTCTCCATTAACCCTTTTAGTAAAAAGAGTAGAATCAATTTTTCCAATCTCAAAGCCTTTTTCAATAAGGAACTTGGTCAAGCATTTATACCATGCTCTAGGAGCTTGTTTAAGACCATAAAGAGCTTTGTGAAGTTTGTAAACATGGTCGGGTTTCTTAGGATGACAAAGCCGGGAGGTTGTTTAACATAAACTTCCTCCTCAATTTCACCATTTAGAAAGGCACTTTTAATGTCTGATGTCTACTACACAACCTTCTTCTTGTAGACGTTGTTGGGCCTCCAAGTGCAGAGGTTTGTAGGATAGTAGCAAATTTCCCTCAAGTGGATGACCTAAGGTTTTTCAATCCGTGGGAGGCGTAGGATGAAGATGGTCTCTCTCAAACAACCCTGCAACCAAATAAAAGAGTCTCTTGTGTCCCCAACACACCCAATACAATGGTAAATTGTATAGGTGCACTAGTTCAGCGAAGATATGGTGATACAAGTGCAATATGGATGGTAGATATGGGTTTTTGTAATCTGAAAATATAAAAACAGCAAGGTAACTAATGATAAAAGTGAGCACAAACCATCACAACGCTTCGAAACAAGGCCTAGGGTTCATACTTTCATTAGTGCAAGTTCTCTCAACAAGGATAACATAATTAGATCATATAACAATCCCTCAACATGCAACAAAGAGTCACTCCAAAGTCACTAATAGTGGAGAACAAACGAAGAGATTATTGTAGGGTATGAAACCACCTCAAAGTTATTCTTTCTGATCAATCCATTGGGCTGTTCCTATAAGTGTCACAAACAGCCCTAGAGTTCGTAGTAAAATAACACCTTAAGACACAAATCAACCAAAACCCTAATGTCACCTAGATACTCCAATGTCACCACAAGTATCCGTGGGTATGATTATACGATATGCATCACACAATCTCAGATTCATCTATTCAACCAACACAAAGAACTTCAAAGAGTGCCCCAAAGTTTCTACCGGAGAGTCAAGACGAAAACATGTGCCAACCCCTATGCATAGATTCCCAAGGTCACGGAACCCACAAGTTGATCACCAAAACATACATCAAGTGAATCAATAGAATACCCCATTGTCACCACAAGTATCCCACGCAAGACATACATCAAGTGTTCTCAAATCCTTAAAGACTCAATCCGATAAGATAACTTCAAAGGGAAAACTCAATCCATTACAAGAGAGTAGAGGGGGAGAAACATCATAAGATCCAACTATAATAGCAAAGCTCGCGATACATCAAGATCGTGCCATATCAAGAACACGAGAGAGAGAGAGAGAGATCAAACACATAGCTACTGGTACATACCCTCAGCCCCGAGGGTGAACTACTCCCTCGTCGTCATGGAGAGCGCCGGGATGATGAAGATGGCCACCGGTGATGGATCCCCCTCCGGCAGGGTGTCGGAACAGGGTCCCAATTGGTTTTTGGTGGCTACAGAGGCTTGCGGCGGCGGAACTCCCGATCTAGGTTATGTTCTGGAGGTTTGGGGATTTATAGGAGAGGTTGGCGTCAAGAACAAGTCAGGGGGCCCACGGAGAGTCCACGAGGCAGGGGGCGCACCCTAGGGGGTGGGCGCGCCCTCCACCCTCATGGGGCCCACGGGACTCCCCTCCGATAACTCTTCGTTCCAGTATTTTTTATATTTTCCAGAAAAAATCTCCGTTGATTTTTAGCGCATTCCGAGATCTTTTATTTCTGCACAAAAACAACACCATGGTAGTTCTGCTGAAAACAGCATCAGTCCGGGTTAATTCTAACCAAATCATACCAAAATCATGTAAAAATATTATAAACATGGCATGAATACATCAAAAATTATAGATACGTTGGAGACGTATCAATGTCCATTTGGTGCAAGGTAATATCATGGTGATTTGCATAGGCAAGTAAGATGAGGATGGACTCAAGTCTAGCAACGGGGGCATATGTCTCACCATAGTCCATACCTTCTACTTCAGTGTAGCCTTGGGTGACGAGACGTGCTTTGTTGCGAACGACTTGTCCATCTTCGTCTTGCTTGTTCTGAAACACCCATTTGGTACCGATGATGTTGTGGTTGTTGTCGGGCTTCTCAACCAATGTCCACACTTGGTTCCTCTCGAAATTGTGTAGCTCTTCGTGCATGGCTTTATCCAATCCAGATCTTCCAATGCTTCTTCAACGTTCATAGGTTCAATGATAGAGATGAATGAATAATGTTCATAAAAATTAGCCAAACGAGTTTTAGAGGGAGTAATTCTCCCGGTTTGGATATCATTGAAGATTTGTTCGACGGGATGGTCTCTTGAAACTCTTGCTCAAACTCGGGAGAGCTTTTGTTTGGGTCGGGTGGAACATCTTCTCCGTGAACATGTTCATCCGCTTGGCCTTCTTTGTTGTTGGTGTTGTTGTTCTCTTGTGGAGGTGGAGAAGGAGGTGATGAGGTTCATCTTGGTGTACCTCCTCGTTTTCTTCATCTTGGCGTGTCCCACTTGTGGATGCCTTTGTGTCAACTCGTGGTTCACCTTGTCGTGAGGTAGAAGCTTCCACTTGGATGGACGAGGTACTCTCCTTCACCTCCGTTGGACGAGTCTTGCCAATAGACAAGTCTTGGATTGCTTCCGAAGGGTCTTTGTCTCCTACATCAATTGGCAATTGCTCTACTTGCGAGCCGTTAGATTCATCAAAGTTCACATCTACCGTCTCTTCAACCTTTGGGTGAAATTGTTGTAGACACGGTATGTGTGAGAGTTTGAGCCATAACCGAGTAGGAAACCCTCATGAGATTTAGGAGCAAATTTAGAACGATGATGCTTATCAAGAATATAGCACTTTGAGCCGAATACTCGAAAGTATACAACTTGCATTGGGGTTTGTTACCGGAAAGAAGCTCATATGCCATCTTGCCGAGTAGCTTGTGAAGATATAGACGATTCGTTGCATGACAAGCTGTCTCAACCGCTTCCGTCCAAAAGTGTTTTGGCGTCTTATACTCATCAAGCATCGTTCTCGCCATCTCAATAAGTGTCCGGTTCTTCCTCTCAACAACTCCATTTTGTTGAGGCGTGTACGTAGCCGAGAACTCATGTGAAATCCCCTCTTCGTCAAGAAAGGTGTCCACATTAGCATTCTTGAACTCCGTTCCATTGTCGCTGCGAACCTTCTTGATCTTCACTTCAAATTGATTTTGGGCCTTCCTAGCGAAGTTCTTGAAGATCTTTTGGACCTGTGATTTATCATCAAGAAAGAACACCCATGTAAATCTTGAAAAATCATCGACTATGACTAAACCGAACGAGTTTCCACCGAGACTTTTATAGGCGTTTGGACCAAAGAGATCCATGTGAAGTAGCTCGAGCGGTCTTCTCGTGGTCATGATGTTCTTCACGGGGTGGCTTCCTCCAACCCGTTTTCCTGCTTGTCAAGCACTGCACAATATATCCTTATCAAATATAACATCTTTCACTCCAAGGATATGATCACCTTTAATAAGCTTATCAAGATTTCGCATGCCCACATGACCTAATCTTCTATACAACAACCAACCTTTAGAAGATTTAGCAATTAAGCAAGTTCTAGGTTGAGCCTTTTTAGTGAAATCAACAATGTATAAATCACCTCTACGTATACCGGTGAATACCATTTATGATTATCTCTACGAAACACTTGGCAATCTACTTCAGTAAATAGGACATTGAATCCAAAGTCAGCTAGTCTAGGTATGGAAAGCAAATTATAGCCAAGAGATTCAACGAGCATGACATTTTGTATGGAGCTATCATGTGAGATGGCCACCTTACCAAGGCCAACCACCTTACCCTTTGAGTTATCACCAAAAGTGACATACTTTCGAGGGCCGTCGTTTTTAGCAAGCTCACGAAACATATCCTTGTCTCCGGTCATGTGATCGGTACATCCACTATCAAGAAACCATTCCTTTCATCCAGCCATGTAGCCGTGAAGATTAGCCATAAGACCAAACTGTCTCATAGACTCATCGAGATCAAGATCACTATCATCATCCTCAACATAGTATCCATGTTCAACATCGTCTTGTGATTGATCATTTCCTAGAGAGAGTGATTCATTAGATATATGATCATGACAATATTCATCTTTATGAATTCTAATGACTTCAGAGATGATGTTGCTAATGATTCCAACATCTCCTTTGGCACGCATAAGGTCACGAAGCTCAAATAGACAATCACCAAACTTAGGATCATTGGAATTCATCTTACTTAAGGCAATAGACTTGTGAAGAATCTCATCTAAGTTCTGCAAGGAATAGTTTGGAAACCGTTCCTCAAGAAATTTCCATATGGTGTAAGCACAATCAAGAGTAGGCAAGCAAACAATCAAGTTTCTAGGCAAACCTCTAGTAATAAGATTGACAGTTCTAAGGTTGCGGATCATGTCAAGATCATCGGGGGTAGGATGTAAAGGGTCAACAAGGGGTGCACACGGGCTAGTAATGTACTTGTTCAAGTGATGTTCATTGAAAATCTCAAGCATCTCATTTTTCCATTCAGGAAAGAACTCTCCATCAAGTATAGGCACTCTATGTCCAAGACTCCCCAATGTAGACTCATCCATCTTCCCCCAATGGTGATTAAACCAAAGCAATGGAGACCAATGCTCTGATACCAATTGAAAGGGTCGAGAAGAGGTGTCTAGAGGGGGGTGATTAGACCCTCAACAAAGAAAAGTAGCAGTTTTTAATTTCTTCAAGTTAAGGTGGAGTTTTAGCACAAGTTTAAACATACACAATACATTTCAAGCAAGCATGGCAAGAGTATATGAGCAGCGGAAATTAAAGCATGCAACTTGCAAGAATGTAAAGGGATGAGATTGGAGTGTGCAAACGAAATTGGAGACACGGAGATTTTTGGCGTGATTCCGATAGGTGGTGCTATCGTACATCCACATTGGTGGAGACTTCAACCCACAAAGGGTAACGGTTGCGCGAGTCCACGGAGGGCTCCACCCACGAAGGGTCCATGAAGAAGCAACCTTGTCTATCCCACCATGGCCATCGCCCACGAAGGACTTGCCTCACTAGGGTAGATCTTCACAAAGTAGGCGATCTCCTTGCCCGTACAAACTCCTTGGTTCAACTCCACAATCTTGAAGGAGGCTCCCAACTGACACCTAACCAATCTAGGAGACACCACTCTCCAAAAGGTAATAGATGGTGTGTTGATGATGAACTCCTTGCTCTTGGCTTCAAATGATAGTCTCTTGATACGTCTCCAACGTATCTATAATTTTTGATTGCTCCATGCTATATTATCTTCTGTTTTGGACATTATTGGGCTTTATTATTCACTTTTATATTATTTTTGGGACTAACCTATTAACCGGAGGCCCAACCCAGAATTGCTGTTTTTGCCTATTTCAGAGTTTCGCAGAAAAAGAATATCAAACGCAGTCCAAACGGAATGAAACCTTCAGGAACGTGATTTTCGGAACGAACATGATCCAGAGGACTTGGACCCTACGTCAAGAAAGCTACCAGGAGGCCACGAGGTGGGGGCGTGCCTACCCCCATGGGCGCGCCCTCCACCCTCATCGGCCCCATGTTGCTCCACCGACGTACTCCTTCCTCCTATATATACCTACGTACCCCCAAACGATCAGATACGGAGCCAAAAACCTAATTCCACCGCCGCAACCTTCTGTACCCACGAGATCCCATCTTGGGGCATGTTCCGGAGCTCCACCGGAGGGGGCATCAATCACGGAGGACTTCTACATCAACACCATAGCCTCTCCGATGAAGTGTGAGTAGTTTACCTCAGACCTTCGGGTCCATAGTTATTAGCTAGATGGCTTCTTCTCTCTTTTTGGATCTCAATACAATGTTCTCCCCCTCTCTCGTGGAGATCTATTCAATGTAATCTTATTTTGCGGTGTGTTTGTTGAGACCGATGAATTGTGGGTTTATCATCAAGTTTATCTATGAACAATATTTGAATCTTCTCTTCTTTTATGTATGATTGGTTATCTTTGCAAGTCTCTTCGAATTATCAGTTTGGTTTGGCCTACTAGATTGATCTTTCTTGCAATGGGAGAAGTGCTTAGCTTTGGGTTCAATCTTGCGGTGTCCTTTCCCAGTGACAGTAGGGGCAGCAAGGCACGTATTGTATTGTTGCCATCGAGGATAACAAGATGGGTTTTTTTTTATCATATTGCATGAATTTATCCCTCTACATCATGTCATTTTGCTTAAAGTGTTACTCTGTTCTTATGAACTTAATACTCTAGATGCATGCTGGATAGCGGTCGATGTGTGGAGTAATAGTAGTAAATGCAGGCAGGAGTCGGTCTACTTGTCTCGGACGTGATGCCTATATACATGATCATACCTAGATATTCTCATAACTATGCTCAATTCTGTCAATTGCTCAATAGTAATTTGTTCACCCATCGTAAAATACTTATGCTCTTGAGAGAAGCCACTAGTGAAACCTATGGCCCCCGGGTCTATTTTCCATCATATTAATCTTCCAACACTTAGTTATTTCTATTGCTTTTATTTTACTTTGCATCTTTATCATAAAAATACCAAAAATATTATCTTATCATATCTATCAGATCTCACTCTCGTAAGTGACTGGGTAGGGATTGACAACTCCTTATCGTGTTGGTTGCGAGGATTTATTTGTTTGTGTAGGTGCGAGGGACTTGCGTGTAGCCTCCTACTGGATTGATACCTTGGTTCTCAAAAACTGAGGGAAATACTTACGCTACTTTGCTGCATCACCCTTTCCTCTTCAAGGGAAAACCAACGCAGTGCTCAAGAGGTAGCAAGAAGGATTTCTGGGCCGTTGCCGAGGAGGTCTACGCAAAAGTCAACATACCAAGTACCCATCACAAACCCTTATCTCCCGCATTACATTATTTGCCATTTGCCTCTCGTTTTCCTCACCCCCACTTCACCCTTGCCGTTTTATTCGCCCTCTCTTTTCCGTTTGCCTCTTTTTTCCCGTTTCTTGTTTGCTCGTGTGTTGGATTGCTTGCTTGTCACGATGGCTCAAGATAATACCAAATTATGTGACTTTACCAATACCAACAATAATGATTTCCTTAGCACTCCGATTGCTCCTCTTACCGATACTGAATCTTGTGAAATCAATGCTACTTTGTTGAATCTTGTTATGAAAGATCAATTCGCCGGCCTTCCTAGTGAAGATGCCGCTACTCATCTAAATAGCTTCGTTGATTTGTGTGGTATGCAAAAGAAGAAAGATGTTGACAATGATATTGTTAAATTGAAGCTATTTCCTTTTTCGCTTAGAGATTGTGCTAAAGCTTGGTTTTCGTCTTTGCCTAAAAATAGTATTGATTCTTGGAATAAGTGCAAAGATGCTTTTATCTCTAAGTATTTTCCTCCCACTAAGATCATCTCTCTTAGAAACGATATTATAAAGTTATTGATGTGTCCCCTATTAAATCTCTATTTTGCAATATGAATCTTGATAATGATGGGACTGAATATGATCCACCTTTACCTAGAAGGCGTTCCAAAAATTCGGAGTTTTTAGATCTTGATGCTAAAATTGATAAAAGTGGGATTGAGGAGATCAAAACCCTAGATATTAATAAACCCACTATTTTGGATTTCAAGGAATTTAATTATGATAATTGCTCTTTGATAGATTGTATTTCCTTGTTGCAATCAGTGCTAAATTCTCCTCATGCTTATAGTCAAAATAAAGCTTTTACCAAACATATCGTTGATGCTTTGATGCAATCTTATGAAGAAAAGCTTGAGTTGGAAGTTTCTATACCTAGAAAACTGTATGATGAGTGGGAACCTACTATTAAAATTAAAATTAAAGATCATGAATGCTATGCTTTGTGTGATTTGGGTGCTAGTGTTTCCACGATTCCAAAAACTTTGTGCGATTTGCTAGGTTTTCGTGATTTTGATGATTGCTCTTTAAACTTGCACCTTGCGGATTCCACTATTAAGAAACCTATGGGAAGAATTAATGATGTTCTTATTGTTGCAAATAGGAACTATGTGCTCGTAGATTTTATCGTTCTTGATATAGATTGCAATCCTTCATGTCCTATTATTCTTGGTAGACCTTTCCTTAGAACGATTGGTGCAATTATTGATATGAAGGAAGGGAATATTAGATTCCAATTTCCATTAAAGAAAGGCATGGAACACTTCCCAAGAAAGAAAATAAAATTACCTTATGAATCTATTATGAGAGCCACTTATGGATTGCCTACCAAAGATGGCAATACCTAGATCTATCCTTTCTTCCATGCCTAGCTAGGGGCATTAAACGATAGCACTTGTTGGGAGGCAACCCAATTTTATTTTTAGTTTTTTAGTTTTTTGCTTCTGTTTAGGAATAAATATTTGTTCTAGAATCTGGTTAGATGTGTTTTTATGTTTTAATTAGTGTTTGTGCCAAGTTAAACCTATAGGATCTTCTTGGATGATAGTTATTTGATCTTGCAGAAAATTCCAGAAACTTTCTGTTCACGAAAATAATTGTTAAAAATCACCAGAACGTGATAAAATATTGATTCAAATTTATGCTGATCAATAAACAAATTTTCTAGGTCGTCCTATTTTGGCTGATTTTTTGGAGTTCCATAAGTTTGCGTTAGTTACAGATTACTACAGACTGTTCTGTTTTTGACAGATTCTGTTTTTCATGTGTTGTTTGCTTATTTTGATGAATCTATGGCTAGTAAAAGAGTTTATAAACCATAGAGAATTTGGAATACAGTAGGTTTAACACCAATATAAATAAATAATGAGTTCATTACAGTACCTTGAAGTGGTCTTTTGTTTTCTTTCGCTAACGGAGCTCACGAGATTTTCTGCTGAGTTTTGTGTTGTGAAGTTTTCAAGTTTTGGGTGAAAGATTTGATGGATTATGGAACAAGGAGTGGCAAGATCCTAAGCTTGGGGATGCCCATGGCACCCCCAAGATAATCTAAGGACACCACAAAGCCAAAGCTTGGGGATGCCCCGGAAGGCATCCCCTCTTTCGTCTACTTCCATCGGTAACTTTACTTGGAGCTATATTTTTATTCACCACATGATATGTGTTTTGCTTGGAGCGTCTTGTATGATTTGAGTCTTTGTTTGTTAGTTTACCACAATCATCCTTGCTGTACACACCTTTTGAGAGAGACACACATGATTCGGAAATTATTAGAATACTCTATGTGCTTCACTTATATCTTTTGAGTTATATAGTTTTGCTCTAGTGCTTCACTTGTATCTTTTAGAGCACGGCGGTGGATTTGTTTTATAGAAACTATTGATCTCTCATGCTTCACTTATATTATTTTGAGAGCCTTAAAATAGCATGGCAATTTGCTTTAATTAATATCATGAGAAAGTTGATGCTTGATAATTGTTTTGAGATATAAAGGTGGTAATATCATAGTTGTGCTAGTTGAGTAATTGTGGAATTGAAAAATACATGTGTTGGAGTTTGTGATTCCGTAGCATGCACGTATGGTGAACCGTTATGTAACAAAGTCGGAGCATGAAGTATTTGTTGATTGTCTTCCTTTGTGTGGCGGTCGGGATCGCGCGATGGTTAACTCCTACCAACCCTTCCCCTAGGAGCATGCGTAGTAGTACTTTGCTTCGAGGGCTAATAATTTTTTTGCAATAAGTATATGAGTTCTTTATGAGTAATGTGAGTCCATGGATTATACGCACACTTACCTTTCCGCAATTTTCTAGCCTCTTCGGTACCGCGCATTGCCCTTTCTCACCTTGAGAGTTGGTGCAAACTTCGCCGGTGCATCCAAACCCCGTGATATGATACTCTCTATCACACATAAACCTCCTTATATCTTCCTCAAAACAGCCACCATACCTACCTATCATGGCATTTCCATAGCCATTCCGAGATATATTGCCATGCAACTTTCCACCGTTTCATTTATCATGACATACTCCATCATTGTCATATTGCTTTGCATGATCATGTAGTTGACATTGTATTTGTGGCAAAGCCACCGTTCATCATTCTTTCATACATGTCGCTCTTGATTCATTGCATATCCCGGTACACCGCTGGAGGCATTCATATAGAGTCATATTTTGTTCTAAGTATTGAGTTGTAATTCATGAGTTGTAAGTAAATAAAAGTGTGATGATCATCATTATTAGAGCTTTGTCCCAAGTGAGGAAAGGATGATGGAGACTATGATTCCCCCACAAGTCGGGATGAGACTCCGGACTAAATAAAAAAAAGAGGCCATAAAAAAGAGAAAAGGCCCAAAAAATGAGAGAAAAAGAGAGAAGGGACAATGTTACTATCATTTTACCACACTTGTGCTTCAAAGTAGCACCGTGATCTTCATGATAGAGAGTCTCTCATTTTGTCACTTTCATATACTAGTGGGAAATTTCATTATAGAACTTTGCTTGTATATTCCAATGATGGGCTTCCTCAAATGCCCGAGGTTTTCGTGAGCACGCAAGTTGGATGCACACCCACTTAGTTTCTTTTTGAGCTTTCATACACTTATAGCTCTAGTGTATCCGTTGCATGGCAATCCCTACTCCCTGCATTAACATCAATTGATGGGCATCTCCATAGCCCGTTGATTAGCCTCGTTGATGTGAGACTTTCTCCTTTTTGTCTTCCCACATAACCCCTACCATTATACCTTATTCCACCATAGTGCTATATCCATGGCTTGCGCTCATGTACTGCGTAAGAGTTGAAAAGGCTGAAGCGCGTTAAAAGTATGAACCAATTGCTTGGCTAAAACCGGGGTCGTACATGATATGAATATTTTGTGTGGGGAAGATGGAGCATAGCCAGACTATATGATTTTGTAGGGATAACTTTCTTTGGCTATGTTATTTTGATAAGACATAATTGCTTAGTTAGTATGCTTGAAATATTAGTGTTTTTATGTCAACATTAAACTTTGTCGGTGTACAAAAAGAGGGGCACACTTTCGTACCCCTTTACCTGTGCACAGGAAGTCGGAGCCGTGCCCGCGACCACACCAAGCAGAACAGGGGAGGTGAGCCAAGGTAAGAACGAAGCCCAAGACAATCAAAGCAACGCCAAGGCCAAGACCACAAAGAGCAGAGGGGCGAAGCAGGTTCCCCCGGCAAGACCCTTGCCGGGCAGCCTCAGCAGCCCCAGCAAGACCCTTGCCGGGGCGGCTCGCCCCACACCAACAGAGCGAGCCACCCTTGAGCCCACGGTCCCCAATGCCATCATCCACGTGGGGCCAGGGCTCGGGAAGGCACCTCTGTGGTGGCATGCAGATCTTTGTGAAGACATTCAAGATCAGATGAGGATTAGAAGACGACGATCCTCGGCAAGATCCTTGCCGAGGAAGGCCACCAGACCCCCGGCAAGGCCATTGCCGGGGATGACAGCGCGCCACGGCAAGACCCTTGCCGGGTCACACGGCAAGACCCTTGCCGGGCCACCCGACAAGGCCCTCACCAAGGACGCCAGCAGGGCCACCGCCAGGCCCATGTCAACCAAGCTCCCGCCGCCGTTCACATGCAGCTGCCAGCCCAACCAGCTGGGCAGGCACCTGCATGGCAACATGCAGCTCCCAGGCCAACTCATCAAGCGCTTGCGTGGCGGCATGCAGATCTTCGTGAAGGCTCCACCACCGCACCACCTCAGCTGCCTGCCTGCCTACATGGCACCGCACGCATCACTGGCTGAGGCGCGTGTCGAAGCAAGGAGGAGCGGCGACGGACGGGACGGGCCTCGCCCCCGTCCCCAATAAAGCAAGGGGACACCTAAGCTATGCATTAAATGCGTCTTGTCCTGTAATACGAGCGATAAGCTCAGGGCACTGTACGCCTTTCCACCTCCTTTGTGTCACTGTGGTTGCCCCTTTCAACTATAAAAGGAGGCCCATGGCATACTGGAGGAGGATTCGGCTCTTTCAAACCACGCACTGACCACAGCTAGTTCGAGAGCTCAAGAACTCTCAGAAATACACCCACCAAAGCAAGACTAGGGTTTTACGCATCCTCGCGGCCCGAACCTGGGTAAACGATCCATGTGCTATCTACTAGCCCTGCTCTCCTCGCAACCCTGCGCCCCGGCAACCGTAGTAGGGATTCTTGTGATCCCATAGGTGTCGTTCCAGACCGACATTTTGGCGCGCCAGGTAGGGGGCGCAATTGTGAGAATCTGGTCTGGTAGTTAGCCTAGCAGTTCTTCGTCACCATGGCCCCTAAGAAGAAGACGGCCATGGCGGTCGGCTCGTTGAGAGCCGAACGGCCCGTGCCGGTGCGGACGAGCAACGGACCGGTCGCGGACAGGACCCGGCCCGCGAGCACCAGCATCGCCCAAGCAGTCGGAGCCTGGCGAGCGGCGTCGTTCGCGCGCCAGACGACCGGCTACACGTCGTCGGATCCAAAGACGAAGCTAGGCCCCCGCAGGCAGCGCGGGACCCTCCAGGGGCGTCGTTGTGCCGACTCCGGGCGGCGCGGCGACCTCCAGGACGCCTACACCGGCGACCACCACGCATTCTTCCCATGGTGTGCGCCCCGAGCAGCGTCACCACATTGGTGACCCTGGGCACCGCCGTGGGAAGAGCCCTGTGCGTCATCAGCAAGATGAAGGGGTTCAACACACTCGCCGAAGCGTTGGTGAAAATGGCACGCAGCCGCTGGGTCGTGACGGAGCTCCTTCTAACATAGTTAGAAGTCGAAGCGCGCTGCGATCCACGCAGCTGTCGCCGCCGCCCACACCAGCGGAAGATTTAGCGCGCGCAACTGCTCCTCGACTTCCCTCCTACTGCTGAGAAGCTCGACAAGTGGAGGGCCACCATCCGGAGCCTCGTCGCCGTCGCCAACAAAGACGATCCGCAACCGGCGGGGCCCTCGGGTTGGCGCTCCACCGAGCCACCACATGCTGGCACTGGGAGGACCGGGGGAACTGCGGCCATGGTGCACTCTCCTCCTCGCTAGCCTCCACGGGTGTCGGCCTATCGCGACGACGCTTGTGATGACATCTCCATAGTGTCGTCCGACCCGTGGACCCTCCGCGACTAGCGCCAGGTCCTCCGGGAGCGAGCTCACGAAGACGCTCGAACCACCGTCGAGCGCCGGCGCGAAACGCGCCGCCAGTCGGACAAGCGGGCGGGACCTGCTATGGACCACCCGGCACTGAGGGGCTCCGGCGGCCTACCTTATGAGGTGGGCTGCCCGGCCTTTACCCGTGAGCTGCGGCAGTTCCAGTGGCCATCCCACCACACGTTCAAGCCCGGCGTCGGGGAGAAGTACACTGGTAAGACCCATCCGTCCGAGTTCCTCAGCATCTACAACATCGCGATGTAGGCTGCTGGAGCTCGTGACGACAAGGTGCTCACCAACTATTTCCCGTTGGCGCTCAAGCCCAATGTGATGTCTTGGTTGATGCACTTGCCGGTGGATTCCATTTCCTCTTGGTCCGATCTGTGCCATGAGTTCGTTGGCGCCTTCACAGGGGGCCACCAAGCTCATGGCCAGGCCAGTGATCTGCATATCATACCCCAGAAGGAAGGGGAGACCCTGCGCAAGTACATCCAGAGATTCAGCCGGGTGCAGTACAACATCCCCGACGTTCATCCCGCCGCCGTGATTAGCGCGTTCCACCAGAACGTGCGCAATCGCAAGATGCGCGAGGAGCTGGCGATGACCAAGGTTAAGGATGTGGCCGAGCTCTACGTTCTGGCCGATCGGTGTGCCCGGGCTGAAGAGGGAAGGAAGTACCCCGGCGAAGAAGCCGGCGCGGAAACCGACTCTACCGATGAAGACGCCGCCACCCCGACAAAGAAGGGCCGGCGTCGCAACAGGAAACGCAAAGGCAAGGCCGTGCTTGCCGTTGAGGGATCTGACGATACCGGTGCCAGCAAGAAGGTCAGGGCAAACGCCCCCGGCAAGTAGATTGCCGGGTGCGCCGCCTGCCGGGCCTTGGCGGCTACCGACAAGCCCGGAAGCTCCGGCAAGCAATACTGCAAGATCCACCGCACCAAGGGCCACGACCTCCAGAACTGCCGACAAGTCGAGCTGCTTGCTGAGACGCAAAAGGCTGAGTACGAGAGGCGGGACAAGAAGAAGGACCAGGACGGTGCTGAGGGATCCAGCAAGAAGCGTGGCGGCCAAGGAGGCCGCCCCGGCAAGGACAACCAGCAAGAGAGGCCCGCCCGTGGCCGCGACAAGAAACAAGAAGACGATGATCACGACGAGGACGACGAGTCTGGTGAGCAAGGGTTCCAGAAGGCTACAGAGGCCATGTGCGTCGATGGCGGCGCCTCGCTGCATACCTCTCACCGCCAGCTCAAGCAGTGGGCGCGTGAGATTACAGCAGCAGAGCCGTCGTTCGGCACACAAAAGCCGCTGAAGTGGTCCAGCACGCCCCTCATCTTTGACGCCGAGGATCACCCTGACCGCACTATCGCGGTCGGGTGTTTGCCATTGTTGGTCTCACCAATGATACGCAACCTCAGGGTGAACAAGATGTTGGTTGACGGCGGGGCCGGCCTAAACCTAATCTCGCCTGTCGTGATCAAAAGGTTGCAAATCCCTGATGGAGACCTCGAGGAAATGGGCACGTTTCAAGGGGTCAATCCGGGGAGGAGCCAGCCAAAGGGAAAGGTCACACTGCCCGTGACATTTGGAGGAGAGTTGAACCACAGGACGAAGAGGATCGTCTTCGACGTGGCCGAGATCCCCTTGCCCTACAACAGGATCCTCGGCCGGCCGGCACTAGCCAAGTTCATGGCGGCGTCACACTACGCCGACAACATGCTAAAGATGCCCAGGCCGTTGACCATCATCTCCGTCCCCTCCGACAAGAAGGACGCGCTGATTTGCGCCGGCTAGCTCTACCGGGAGGCAGTTGCAGCTGCTGCCACCAAGGCACCTGCTCCTGCTGCTGAAGGCCTGAGAGGGAAGAAGGAGCCCGGCAAGACTTCTCGCACCCACTCCGGCAAGCGCACCTCCTCGGAGTGTTGTGCTGCCGTTGAGGACGTGCTAGAGAGCTCTACCGACAAGAGCAAGAAATCCAGAGCCGAGCCGCCGCGGACCAAGAAGGTGCCTATCGGGGAGGATGGCACAGGAGGGGCCTTCACCATAGGCTCCACCCTCGACAGCAAATAGGAAGGCGCGCTCGTCACCTTCCTGCGGGCAAATGTTGACGTGTTTGCATGGCAAGCGTCCGACATCCCCGGTGTTCCCAGGGAGGTGATTGAGCACCACCTAGCTGTCTGCCCCCACGCGCGACCTGTCAAGCAGAAGGTCAGAAAGCAGGCTCTGGAGAGGCAGGAGTTCATCACAGAGGAGATCAGGAAGTTGGAAGCGGCAGGTTTGGTGAGAGGAGTGCTCCACCCGACGTGGTTGGCCAATCCGGTAGTGGTGCGCAAGGCAAATGGGAAGTGGAGGCTGTGTATTGATTACACAGATATTAATAAGGCTTGTCCTAAGAACCCCTTCCCGTTGCCGTGCATCGACCAGATTGTTGACTCCACAGCTGGGTGTGATCTGTTATCATTCCTCGACGCCTACTCAGGCTACCACCAGATCTTCATGACCAGAGAGGATGAAGAAAAGACAGCGTTCATCACCCCATGTGGTACGTATTGCTTTTTACGGATGCCTTTCGGGTTGAAGAGCGCTGGCTCAACATTTGCAAGAGCAGTCCAGATTGGTTTTGAGCCTCAGCTCCATAGAAATATGGAGGCCTACATGGATTACATAGTGGTCAAAACCAAAGACGGGCCAACTCTTGTGCAAGATCTGGAAGAGACGTTTGCCAACTTGCGCAAGATCAACCTCAAGCTGAACCCTGAGAAGTGTGTCTTCGGCGTTCCGTCCGGCAAGCTTCTCGGGTTCTTTGTGTCACAGCGCGGGATCGAGGCAAACCCAGACAAAATCAAGGCTATTAAGCAGATTGAGGCGCCCAAGCGGATCAAAGATGTGCGTCGGCTCACCGGCTGCGTCGCCGCCATGAGCCGGTTCATCTCCAAGTCTGCTGAGCGCGCCCTTCCTCTCTTCAAAGTCTTGAAGAAGGCGGGCCCAATGGAGTGGACCCCAGAAGTCGAGGCAACATTGCAGGATCTGAAGAAATACCTTTCCTCCATGCCAATACTGGTTGCGCCTAAACCACAAGAGTCGTGGCTGCTATATCTGGCGGCGACGAATCAAGTGGTCAGCGCCGCACTGGTGGCACAGAGGGAGGTTGACGAGGAGGCAGTGACGGCAGCAGAACTAGCGGATGGCAAGCCAAAGATTCCCCCGGCAGGGCCTGGTGTCGGCAAGGCGCGGCCCCCGGCAGAGTCTGATGCCACCAAGGCAATGCCCGCGCAGTCGAGTGAAGTGGTGCAAAAGAAGAAAATGATGCAGCACCCGATTTACTTTGTTAGCTCCCTCTTGCAGGGGGCTAGTTCGAGGTATTCCGGTGTGCAAAAATTGCTCTTCGGACTCCTTATGGCCTCGAGGAAGCTGCGTCATTACTTCCAAGCCCACGAGATCACTGTCGTCACCCGCCTCCCGTTGCAACGGATACTGCATAACCCGGATGCAACCGGAAGGATTGTGGAATGGGCCTTGGAGCTATCAAGTTTCGGTTTGAAGTTTGAAAGTACCTCGACAATCCAGAGCAGAGTCTCGGCAGAGTTCATTGCAGAATGGACCTCAACGCCTGACGAAGAAATCCAGGAGACCACTCTCCCCGGCAAGGAAGCAGACCGCGACTGGATCATGTACTTTGATGGGGCTTTCTCGCTGCAAGGCGCCGGTGCCGGTGTGCTGCTCGTCGCGCCCACCAGAGAGCACCTCAAGTACGTGATCCAGATGCACTTCCCCAGGGAGATGTCCACCAACAACACTGCTGAGTACGAGGGATTGCTTGCCGGCCTCAAGATCGCGACAGACCTCGGGGTTAAGAAGCTCATCGTCAGGGGTGACTCGCAGCTTGTTGTTAGGCAGGTCAACAAGGATTACCAGAGCCATTGATGGAGGCCTACATAGATGAGGTGAGGAAGCTAGAGGAGCGCTTTGACGGTATTCAAGTGGAGCACGTCCCCCGAATGGAGAACGACATCGCCGATTACCTATCAAAGCGTGCTGCATTCAAGCTACCTGTGGAACCAGGTACCTTTTTGCTCCGTTTAACTCAACCATCCGTCGAGCCATCAGCAGGGCAGAACAAGCGGAGGAAGTCAGGTCCCGGCAAGTACTTTCCTACCGAGCCCCCTGGGGCCACCGACAAGGGTGCTGCCATGGACGCTGAACCTGCCCAAGAGCAACTGGCTCCCACAGGGCGTCAAGCCCTGGCCGTAGAGACAGCCGCTCCCATGGCGGAAGAAATGCCTTTGGTCCTTGCCGTCGAGCCCCAGGCTCCGGCATGGGCGCAACATACCGTCCATTTCCTCCAAACAGGGGAGCTTCCTGAGGAGTAGGAAGAAGCGGAAAAAGTAGCCCGTCGGTCCGCCCTGTACCAGTTCGTCGATGACGTCATGTACAGGAGAAGACCAAACGGTATGAAATTGAAGTGCATCCCCCGGGAGGAAGGACTGGAGCTGTTTGCGGAGATACACGGAGGCATATGTGGCTCCCACATAGGGTCGAGGGCCCTTGCCGGGAAGGCGTTCCGGCAAGGTTTCTTCTGGCCCACCGCTCTCCAGGATGCAACGACACTAGTAACCAAGTGTGAAGCGTGTCAGTTCCATTCAAAGAAGCTTCATCAACTAGCTCAAGCCCTTCAAACAATCCCTCTCTCCTGGCCATTCTCGGTCTGGGGGCTCGATATACTGGGCCCTTTCCCCCGCGCTGTCGGGTGCTTTGAGTACTTGTACGTTGCAATCGACAAGTTCACAAAGTGGCCGGAGTGGAAGCAGTGAGAAAGGTGACTGCTCAGTCAGCTGTCAAGTTTCTCAAGGGACTGGTCTGCCGTTTTGGTGTGCCAAACAGAGTCATCACCGACAATGGCACCCAGTTGACGAGCCACACCTTCATGCAATACATTCAAGACCTCGGCAGCAAGGTCTGTTTTGCTTCCGTGGCACACCCACGGAGCAACGGCCAAGCGGAGAGGGCAAATGCTGAAGTGTTGTGAGGCCTAAGGACAAAGACTTTTGACAAGCTGCGCAAGAGCGGAAGGCGCTGGATTGATGAATTGCCGGCGGTTCTTTGGTCGATCAGGACGACGCCAAATCGAGCCACCAGCCAGACACCTTTTGCCCTGGTCTACGGGGCAGAAGCAGTTCTCCCACGGAACTCATATACGGGTCACCTCGAGTGCTCGCTTATGATGAGCTTGAGCAAGAGCAGTTGCGCCAAGATGACGCGACGCTCCTTGAGGAAGATCGTCTTCGGGCGGCTGTGAGAGCAGCGCGCTACCAGCAAGCCTTGCGCCGCTACCATAGTCGCAAGGTTCATGCCCGAAGCTTTGAGGAAGGCGACCTTGTTCTTCGGCGCGTTCTGTCGGCCAAGAATACCAACAAGTTGACGCCAAAGTGGGAAGGCCCTTATCGGGTAATACGAGTCACCAGGCCCGGCGCAGTCCGCCTGGAGACCGAAGATGCCGTCCCAGTGAGCAAATCCTGGAACATCGAGCATCTTCGCAAGTTTTACCCATAAGGCGCGGCTTGCCGAGCTTCCCGGCAAGCCACCTTTTGTACAAGCTTTGCCGGCAAGGCATGTGACCCTTTGTACAAAGCCAGACGCAGACCCTGAGCATAAATAAATGAAGCGCTGGCGCCCTAAGTTATAGCATGCATGCTAGGTCAAGTCTCTTCCTTGGTTAGGGTTGATAGTGCTTAGCGGCGACTAACCCCTAGCCTAGAGGTCGAGTCCACGTCTATCTGTTCCTTTGTTGTCCTCCTTTGGTTCGCAGGGCACATGAGCACTTCTGCTGAGCTACTTGGAAAGAAGGAAACGGACCGGCGCCCCGACCCCGGCAAACCAGAGTTGCCGGGGGCTGCAAGCACAAGGATCCAACCGCGGCAAGATGAGATTGCCGGGGGCTGCAGATCCAGATAAGTCTTTTATCCTCTGTCATGCATTTCGGAACAGGACTGGGGCATGTGAAGCCTCGTTTCTATCTCTAGGCTGCTGTGCTCCCCTTTTTTCCATACTTAAGGATTATTTCCTGGGTCCGGATTTGGTTGTAGCCGCGGCGGCAAGGAGGTGGGACGAGGAGCCTGAAGCCCACTTCATCCCTGCCTCCACCAAGAGCGCGAGAACGGTCGAATGGAGTGGGGGGAACGGCAAGGCCTGTTGCCGGGCGAAAAACTTTTATCCTAAACAATAACGAGGATTCGCTCCTTGTCGCGGGATTTACCCACGAACGAAAAGCCCGGCAAGCATCCCTTTTTCATTAAAAACATCCCATACAGGTACAGTTCGTACGAAATGAAAAACATGGACAAAGGGGATTACAAGCTTTAAATTTAACAAGGCCCGCAAGCGATAAGGTGCCCGTGATCCCTTTCTTGTCCCTCTCCTCAGGAGGAAGGTCAAGGAGGCGAGAGGGCAAAAGGGGCGCCTAGGCGAGCTACGAGCAGCAGAAAGCACCAAGAGAACACCTCGGTGGCCGCCCACGGGCGGGCCGGTGATGTCGGTGCCGGGAAGGAGCTGGAAGACGAGGCGGCAGGACCGGCAATACGCGATGAAGGCGTCGGTGCCCGCATACTCCGAGTTGACGGCCTTGCCGCCCGCCTTCTTCCTCTTCCGCAACCTCCCGACGCCAGCCGCCCAAGGAGACGGCCCCGAGAAGTTCAAGGAGCTGGCCCCGCCCCCGGCAAAACCCTGCCAGAGGAGCGGCCAGGTGCAGATGCTGCTGCTGCCGCACCCGCCCAGGCGTGGGGCGTCCGACGCCTAGTCGAACTCGTCTCCGCTGTCCTCCTCGTCACTTTCGCTCGAGGAAGAGCTTCCATCGTCGGAATCTCCATCAGAGGAGCTCTCCACGCAGCATTTCAGGCGAGTTCCAAACTCTCCGAAGACCTTGACGGAGAGCAGGCCGTCCTCCATTAATTTGAAATAGAGGACGAGCCCCGCCGTCAGGCTGTGGATGCGGGCGAACATCTTCCATCCACGGCGGAGGTACATAACCCGAGGAGCCGGGAAGTCGACGTCAACCCGCATGCCCCCGTTCCCACAGCCCCTCATGTGCAATCTGAGGGTCTGGGGCGGGTCACGCTCCATCACCCGAGCAAACGGGGCGGGGAGACGAAGACAACGACGCGGAGGCCGGCGCAGCCTAATAAAGAACTCGCAAGGCTGGTCTTCAACGTGGCCCTCCATCGGGAAGGGCATCATTGGCAGGGGCAAGGCCGGCGTGCCGCCCCGTCCTCCTCTTCCCCGAGCGCTATGGCCTCTGCCCCGGCCTCGCCCCCTCCCCCTTCCCCTCGCGTCCGGTTCCACCATCGCGGGCTCAGGAGGAGGAGGGACGCGCTGTCGAGCGGCGACCCTCGCCGCCACCATCGAGGGACCAGGATTCCCCTTCTCCATGGCGGGTGAGAGGAAGAAGTAGAAGCAGGAGGAGATAGAAGATGGAGGAATGCAGGATGCCATCCCCCCTTCCCCCTCTTTATAAAGGAACGGGGTTGGGGCACAGCCGCCCTGCTCGGCCAATCCAGACACCGGAGGCGCAGGGAATCAGGACCGACCCGCTGCCCCAACCAGCGATGGCCCGGTTTCTCGCCTCCACCGTTTGCCACCCCGGGCGCATGGAAGACGCGTGGCAGACGTGCAGAACTGAGGGGACAGGTGAAGTGACCTCTCCCCACCCCGTGATCGTGGGGAGTGGACGCCTTGAAGACCGCACCCCGCCCCCGCTCAGTAAATGAGACGCGCCTCCACGCCTCCCTCTTTTTACGGGGAGGGCGCGAGCCACCTCTTTACTGCGATATGACGCATGCGTGTGGAAACCGCCCCACGCATGCCGCCCACGTCACGCACGCCCCTCCACTCCGCGCCGCGCACGCGGGTCGTGCGAAGCGGAGCGCACGAAGGGTCTTACCACGGTAAAAACCGCCCCGCCTGCCCGCGCACCGTTTTGGGCCTGGCCCAACAACGTGTCGCGCTTATGTGTGGCCCAGGCCCGGGGGCTCCTGTCGGTGTACAAAAAGAGGGGCACACTTTCGTATCCCTTTACCTGTGCACGGGCAGTCGGAGCCGCGCCCGCGACCACACCAAGCAGAACAGGGGAGGTGAGCCAAGGTAAGACCGAAGCCCAAGACAATCAAAGCAACGCCAAGGCCAAGACCACAAAGAGCAGAGGGGCGAAGGAGGTTCCCCCGGCAAGACCCTTGCCGGGCAGCCTCAGCAGCCCCGGCAAGACCCTTGCCGGGGCGGCTTGCCCCACACCAACAGAGCGAGCCACCCTTGAGCCCACGGTCCCCAACGCCATCATCCACGTGGGGCCAGGGCTCGGGAAGGCACCTCTGTGGTGGCATGCAGATCTTTGTGAAGACATATTCAAGATCAGATGAGGATTAGAAGACGACGATCATCGGCAAGATCCTTGCCGAGGAAGGCCACCAGACCCCCGGCAAGGCCCTTGCCGGGGACGACAGCGTGCCACGGCAAGACCCTTGCCGGGTCACACGGCAAGACCCTTGTCGGGCCACCCGGCAAGGCCCTTGCCAAGGACGCCAGAAGGGCCACCGCCAGGCCCACGTCAACCAAGCTCCCGCCACCGTTTACATGCAGCTGCCAGCCCAACCAGTTGGGCAGGCACCTGCGTGGCAACATGCAGCTCCCAGGCCAACTCATCAAGCGCCTGCGTGGCGGCATGCAGATCTTCGTGAAGACTCCACCACCGCACCACCTCAGCTGCCTGCCTGCCTACATGGCACCGCACGCATCACTGGTCGAGGCGCGTGTCGAAGCAAGGAGGAGCGGCGACGGACGGGACGGGCCTCGCCCCCGTCCCCAATAAAGCAAGGGGACACCTAATCTATGCATTAAATGCATCTTGTCCTGTAATACGAGCGATAAGCTCAGGGCACTGTACGGCTTTCCACCTCCTGTGTGTCACTGTGGCTGCCCCTTTCTACTATAAAAGGAGGCCCATGGCATACTGGAGGAGGATTCGGCTCTTTCGAACCACACACTGACCACAGCTAGTTCGAGAGCTCAAGAACTCTCAGAAATACACCCACCAAAGCAGGACTAGGGTTTTACGCATCCTCGCGGCCCGTACCTGGGTAAACGATCCATGTGCTGTCTACTAGCCCTGCTCTCCTCGCAACCCTGTGCCCCGGCAACCGTAGTAGGGATTCTTGTGATCCCATAGGTGTCGTTCCACACCGACAAACTTTTATCTTGAATCATATCAAATCTGAACATTCATGCCACAATAAGAAGAATTACATTGAAATTATGCCAAGTAGCATTCCACATCAAAAATTCTATTTTTATCATTTACCTACTCGAGGACGAGCAGGAATTAAGCTTGGGGATGCTTGATACGTCTCCAACGTATCTATAATTTTTGATTGCTCCATGCTATATTATCTTCTGTTTTGGACATTATTGGGCTTTATTATTCACTTTTATATTATTTTTGGGACTAACCTATTAACCGGAGGCCCAGCCCAGAATTGCTGTTTTTGCCTATTTCAGAGTTTTGCAGAAAAAGAATATCAAACGGAGTCCAAATGGAATGAAACCTTCGGGAACGTGATTTTCGGAACGAACATGATCCAGAGGACTTGGACCCTACGTCAAGAAAGCTACCAGGAGGCTACGAGGTAGGGGGCGCGCCTACCCCCCTGGGCGCGCCCTCCACCCTCGTGGGCCCCACGTTGCTCCACCGACGTGCTCCTTCCTCCTATATATACCTACGTACCCCCAAACGATCAGATACGGAGCCAAAAACCTAATTCCACCGCCGCAACCTTCTGTACCCACGAGATCCCATCTTGGGGCCTGTTCCGGAGCTCCGCCGGAGGGGGCATCAATCATGGAGGGCTTCTACATCAACACCATAGCCTCTCCGATGAAGTGTTAGTAGTTTACCTCAGACCTTCGGGTCCATAGTTATTAGCTAGATGGCTCCTTCTCTCTTTTTGGATCTCAATACAATGTTCTCCCCCTCTCTCATGGAGATCTATTCGATGTAATCTTCTTTTGCGGTGTGTTTGTTGAGACCGATGAATTGTGGGTTTATGATCAAGTTTATCTATGAACAATATTTGAATCTTCTCTGAATTCTTTTATGTATGATTGGTTATCTTTGCAAGTCTCTTCGAATTATCAGTTTGGTTTGGCCTACTAGATTGATCTTTCTTGCAATGGGAGAAGTGCTTAGCTTTGGGTTCAATCTTGCGGTGTCCTTTCCCAGTGACAGTAGGGGTAGCAAGGCACGTATTGTATTGTTGCCATCGAGGATAACAAGATGGGGTTTTTATCATATTGCATGAATTTATCCCTCTACATCATGTCATTTTGCTTAAAGCGTTACTCTATTCTTATGAACTTAATACTCTAGATGCATGCTGGATAGCGGTCGATGTGTGGAGTAATAGTAGTAGATGCAGGTAGGAGTCGGTCTACTTGTCTCGGACGTGATGCCTATATACATGATCATACCTAGATATTCTCATAACTATGCTCAATTCTGTCAATTGCTCAACAGTAATTTGTTCACCCACCGTAAAATACTTATGCTCTTGAGAGAAGCCACTACTGAAACCTATGGCCCCAGGGTCTATTTTCCATCATATTGATCTTCCAACACTTAGTTATTTCCGTTGCTTTTATTTTACTTTGCATCTTTATCATAAAAATACCAAAAATATTATCTTATCATATCTATCAGATCTCACTCTCGTAAGTGACCGTGTAGGGATTGACAACCCCTTATCGCGTTGGTTGCGAGGATTTATTTGTTTGTGTAGGTGCGAGGGACTTGCGTGTTGCCTCCTACTGGATTGATACCTTGGTTCTCAAAAACTGAGGGAAATACTTACGCTACTTTGATGCATCACCCTTTCCTCTTCAAGGGAAAACCAACGCAGTGCTCAAGAGGTAGCATCTCCCCAACACTCAACTCTCTCTCACAGACTTGGATATGGTGGAAAGATGATTTGAGTGGAAAGCAACTTGGGGAAGGCTAGAGATCAAGATTTCTGTGGTTGGATTGGAATATCTTGGTCTCAACACATGAGTAGGTGGTTCTCTATCAAAAAATGAATGCTGGAAGTGTAGGCACGTTCTGATGGCTCTCTCCATGAATGGAGGATGGGTGGAGGGGCATATATAGCCTCCACACAAAATCTAGCCATTACACACAATTTACCAAACTCGGTGGGACCAAATAGTGAAACTCGGTCAGACCGATTCAGTTCAAAATGTGAATGCTAGGGTTTTCGGTGGGACTGATATGATCAACTCGGTGGGACCGATGTGCTATGGTTAGGGTAAAACCTCAACTCGGTTTGACCGATTACAAAAACTCGGTGAGACCGATTTTGGTTATAAGCAAAATAGAGAGTTGGTCAAGCAAACTTGGTGGGACCGATTGCATATCTCGATGAGACCGGAATGATTGCAACAGGCAACAAAGAGTTTGCAAGCCCATCTCGGTGAGACCGAGATCCCATCGGTGAGACCGAACTGATTAGGGTTTCTGGTAGTGGCTATGTCAAATGAACTCGGTGGTGCCGGATAGATCAAATCGGTGGGGCCGAGTTTGACTTTAGGTTTAGGACATATGTGGAAATGAGAAAGTGGTTGAGGGCTTTGGAGCATATCACTAAGCATTTTGAGCAAGCAAGCCATTAAGCAACACCTCATCCCCTTTTTTTGACTGGGAGCTGTAGGGGAAACCCCCACAGCATATCAAAACTTTATTGAAAAAAGAGAGCCAGTACAAGCATAATGGGGGATTACAAGAGGTAATCAAAGTAAGCTAGGGGAAGAAGGAGAACTAACAAGTTAAGAGATACAGACTATTGGCCTCAAGGTGGCAGAAATTAAATCGAGCGGAGGAGATCATCTTTGTAGGCAGCTTTCACTCTATATTACATTAAGCTGATGTCATGGATGAATGCACTTCTCCATTTATTGAATCTAGCTCTCTCATGCCTGAAGACCTTAGCGTTCCTGATGATCCAGATATTCCAGCAAGCAATGAACACCACTTCGGTGAAGAAGGGCTTCCTAAAACTCCTGCTAGCATTAGTAACCAAATGAGCCATGGAGTCACCAGATGACCAATCAATTTGCAGATAGTTCCAAACTCTGACACTAAAGTTGCAATTAAAGAACAGATGATCCCTTGTTTCCCTAGTCTGCAAAGGACAAAGGACACAGTTTACTCCATCCTCCAAATGTCAATGCCTCCTATCCACCATGTCCTTGGTGTTCAACCTGTCCATAATAAGCATCCAAGCAAAAACTTTAATTTTCATTGTACAAGAGGACTTCCAGATCCAAGCTGTCAAAGGGTTGAAGGATTCTGATGCAAAAGTATGTGAGTAAAACAACTTTGGTGAGTATCCCTTGGCAGTGCCCTTCCAAAACCAAATATCCTTGGACCCAGGTGTTCTATTGAGGCCACCCAACATGGACTGGAGAATAGTCAGATCATCAAAAGCCTGGCTGGACAAAGGAAGGTGGAAGTGCTGGAACATATCCTGAGAGTCCAAGAACTCATGAATAGTGATCCAGGGGTCCTTAACATAGGAATAGAGCCTGGGAAATCTGAGTTGAAGGCTAGACACCTGACCATCAAGTTGCAAGTTATCTGACCACATGAGGGCAGTGTCCCCTCCATTAATCTGAACCCAAGCACACTCCCTAAAATGGTGCATGACCTTGCAAATATCCTTCCACCAGAAAGAGCCACAATCAAAAGTTCCTTGGGGGACCCTATTATGATAGTAGGTATCCCAAATTAAAGACACCCAAGGGAGATCCTTTTTATTAAGAAAGTTATTCGCATGATTGATCAGAAGTGCAACATTCTGAGAACCAAGGTTAAGAATACCAAGGCCTCCCCTGTTTTTTGGCCTGCAAATAAGGTCCCACGCAGCTCGGGAGGGGGCAGGCTGACCCCTATTCCTCCTCCAGAGGCATTGTCTCTGGATTCTCTCCAATTGTTTTAGAATTCCAGCAGGGACAGCCAAACTGCAAAGGAAGAAAATGGGCATAGAGGACAGGGCAGAGTTAAGAAACTGCAGCCTTTCCCCCTGATTTAAAAAAGATGAACTAGATGTCATTCTCCTCTCCATGCAATCAACCAATGGCATAAAATCCACCATTTTAGGCCTTGTAGTTCCTACTGGTAACCCAAGGTAGGTAAATGGCATTTTCCCAATCTGGCATCCAAATGCAGAAGCTAATTCAGTCATGACAGTAGTGTCCACATTGATGGGAATAATAAAGGATTTGTGATAGTTCACATCCAGACCAGTGGACACAGAGAAGACCCTGAGCATATCCTTCAGAGCTATAAGTTGGTCCTTGTTCGCAGGCAAGATAATAAGAGTGTCATCAGCATACTGAATCACAGGGTAATCCTGATCATGACAAGGTATAGGTAAGTGAAGAATGCCCCTTCTGAACATGTCATTGATTACAGTCTGCAGGAGATCAGCAGCTAGGACAAAAAGGAGGGGAGAGACTGGATCACCCTGTCTGACACCCTTTTTACATCTGAACTTCCTACCAGGAACTCCATTAAGCATAACAGATGAGGTACCTGTGGATAGAAGTTGCTTCATCCAAAGAATCCACTTCTCATTAAAGCCCTTAAATCTCAATATTTGCACAATGGCCTCATGCTCAAAGGAGTCAAAAGCCTTTTCAAAATCCAACTTTAGAATCACAATAGGTCATTCCTGTTAAAGAGATAGGTCTGAAGTCACCCACCTCTTCAGGGGAGGGCTTCTTAGGTACCAGAGTTATGTATGAGTCATTGATATTTTCCAGATGAGCAGTACCCTCAAAGAAAGCCTGGGCCAATTCATAAAAATCCTGGGAAATTATGTGCCAGCACCTTTTGAAGAAGAGACCATTAAAACCATCTGGACCTGGAGCTTTATCAACTGGCAGCTTGACAATCATGTCCATTTCCTCCTTCTCAAAAGGCTTAGTGAGAATATCCAAACCCACAACTGGTTCAATGAGGGAAGAAAGATCAAAACCCATGTTAATTCCCCTGGAAGAACCCATTCTGTTTTTAAAACAATTCCAGATAATACCCTCCATTTGTGAGTGATCAGTCACCAAAGTACCATCAGGCAATTTTAAGCTAGCAATAGAATTCCTTCGATACCTCTCCGTGGGCATATCATGAAAGAACTTAGTGTTCTCACCACCCACTTTTATGTATCTGATAGTACATATTTTCCTCCAATAGAGACATTGAAGGTGGAGCAATTTCTCTACATGGTTTTTAACCACTATCCTGAAATTGGATTCATGTCTGTAGAGCGCTCTATATTCCTCAAGCTCATCCAAGAGCAGGATAACATTATTGCACTTACAAATTAGAGTTTTCAGTTTGGAAATGTTCTTCTGCCATCTCTTGAGACACATTCTCAGGGACTTAAATTTGTCAGCTATCCTAGCAGTAATATGGCCCTTTCTGGATTGTTTCTGCCATGAGGAATCAACACAATCCATAAAACCCTCCAACTCCAACCAATAATTCTCAAACCTAAAGAGATTAGACTTGGGAATAGAAGTTTTGATTGTAACCATACAAGGCACATGGTCAGAAGCAGTTCTGGCAAGAGGTAGCACCTCAGTCATGGGATAGTTAGATATCCAATCAACAGAAGTGAAGAACCAGTCTAGCTGCTCAAGGAGTGGAGTATCCTGCATATTGGACCAAGTGTAGGATCTGCCTTTGATGGGCAGTTCCAAAAGGCTGAGGTGTCCAATAATCTCATTAAAGATGAACATGTCATTCAAATCGCCACCAGGTAGATTTCTGTTATCCACAAAATGTAAGAAATTAAAATCCCCCAGTATCAGCCAATTCTCATCCACAGGAATGTTCAGGTGATACATCCAGGTTACAAATTTATACCTAGTTTCCCCCTGACAAGGACCATAAACCACCACAAGTGTCCACCTCTCATTGTTTTGCCTAGAAACAAACTCAATCACCACTGCAAATTGTTGGACTTGCAATAAAGTCCCACCAAATATAGACGAGTTCCAAACAACTAGAATTCCACCAGAGGCCCCCAAAGAAGGAGAGAAAGCAAAGCTGTCAAATCTCTTGGGGCAAAAGCTTTTAATCATTCTAGAATCAAATGAAGCACATTTTATTCTTGCAGACAAGCAATAGCACAGTGACTTTCATCAATCTTTTGTCTAACAGCTCTTTGCCTAGCCTCAGAGTTTAAACCCCTGACATTCCAGCACAGGACATTCCAGTTTCTACAGTGAGTATTCATAAATAAATATCATAAACAAGTCCCCAATGCACATGACACACAATGTCAGATGCCCAAAAGCACATAGTAGTTCCGAACCAACATTATTACATATCCAAGGATCTGAAAATGAAAACCAAACCCTGAAAGCAGATTTATGGGCTTGCCAAACCCAGCAGAAGAAGAGCACACTATTCATTGGAGGCTTGATTTGCAGCAGCAGCAGGGTCCACCATAAGTGCATCCTCCGTGAGCAGAGTTGCATCAATCTCCAGCTCCTTGCCAATAGCTTGCAGATGACTTATGGGAGTAGGTGGAGGAGCATCTCCAAATGCTGGGTCATCAGACATCGCTGCAGAAAGGGGCTTGGCCTTGGGCTTCTTCTTCTTGGGCTGCAGAACCAGCTCATGGAAAGTGGGCTTAAACCCATCACGCTGGGCCGAACTTCTGGTACATCTTCGAACAGATGTTTCAACAAGAGGCGTTGGCGCCAGAGTTTTGCGCGGCCTCCTCGTAGGTACACGCGCAGGAGGAGAAGGGACAACAGGCGCAGCCCTCTCAGCATCATCCACAAATAACGCTCTAGCCACAGGTCGGGCAGGTTCCGGCTCCTTCCATGTCAACAGAGGAAGATCATCTTGCTGGAAAGCAAAGTCCCAGTTTCTCTTGGTCAAAATGACCGGCGACAGGGGTTTAGGCAGCAGAGGTTTTGGCACCTCAAACACCACTGGAGCATTCAGCAGGTTTTCAAACGATCGCCTCCATATCATTTCAGGGGGCAGAGGGGGACCAAAGGGGATCTTAACCGCAGGCTGATCCAAAGCTTGGACATCAATGACAGGAGGTTGATAGACCACAATTGCCCAGTTACTAGCATCCTCCAGGTCCGGTGCAATCTCCATCCGATCATTCAGGTTCACAGGTGGAGCCCCATCAATAAGAATGATAGGTGCAGGGGGCACCTGTAGTTGTACATCAGAACTTTGTTGAACCGAACTTGGTTGAGCCGAGGCATTCAACACCATGGATTCTTGATCCTCAACAGCAGGTTCCTCCCAGTTTCCCCAATTGTCCTCATGCACCTCATTATGTGCAGGTTCAGGCGGAGGTGGCGGCACATCGTTCCACCCCAGAGCTGGGAATGGAGGCAGAATAAAAGGTGGCATCTCCGGGAAGGGCACACCAGGCGGGGGATGAGGATTGCCATTGATCTTGGATCACTAAACTAAAAATGTAGAGTCTTGAGCTTTTGCCAATATATGTCCTTAGCATCTTGAAGGGGTTCCACATCCTCTTGTCCTGCAACTCCAATGTTGAACTTATCTGAAAATACTAGATGAAAGTATTAGTCCAACAAGAGATATGTTGACATTAATTACCAAAATCACCCAGGGGAGCACTTGTGCTTTCAACCATTCCTTCGTTCCATGGTTAGAACAGTTCCTTATGGCTTCTTTCATTCTATCACATGCAAGCACTAGTGGCTCACGTTCTTCCTGCTTCAAACCTGTAATCTGAGAATGAAGTTGCATAATTTTTGCAGGTGGACAAAACTTAGATAAAAAATTGCTGCAATATCAGCCCAAGAATATATTGCCTTCTAGGTAAAACTAGAAGCCATTCTTTTGCTTTTCCTCTTAGAGAGAAAGGAAATAGACGCAACTTCAAAGCGCCTGAGTCATAATCTCTAATGCATGTGATATTGCACAATTGATTGAACTTATGCAAGTGAATACCTACATCTTCAAAAGCAGAGCCTCCAAATTGGTCTCGTTGAACCATGGAAACTAAGTTCGGATTGATCTCATACTCAGCGGCCGCAACCTCATGTTGTTCTATGGGTTCATGCATGAAGTTGTTGTCTGGAGTAGCAAAACTTCCAAGATTACGAGCCATGTAATCTCTTTTTTTCAACTAACAAGACTTGCAACAAAAATAAAATTTTAAAAAACTGAAACTGAAACTAAACTTTAACAAAAACTCTAAACACAATGACTAGGAACACTTAACTCCTCCTCGGCAACGGCGCCAGAAAAAGGGCTTAATACTTCCCTTTTAGTGATACAGTAAAGGAACATAAAGTACCCACATCTATTTCCCCAAAGAGGCGACCTCGGTTTATCGAACCCGCGAGGGGAAGGTTCCCTTAAATCGATGGTCTCTAGCAAGCTTCTGTCAAAGAAATAATTCAAACTTTTGACCGAATCAATCAAGCTAATTGTGATGAAACACTTATAATAAAAAGAGGTACGAGTATGAGGGCTTAATGCTTACAACCGTGTATTCATGTTGGGACCAAATATGGTCTTAATTTGTGCGCTGGAAGTCACCCATCGAGATGTGCTTGTTACGAACAGAAGTGGGGGATATGTCCAAATAACATCTTAACTGACACGTGTCTCGCATCAAGAATCTGTTGTCCAACGAAGGCCCTAGCCGTCGCACGGGGTTGCCTCGATAATTAAGATTATAACAATCAGATAAGAGCTTTGGGCGTTTAATGACTACACCTCATGAATCCCCAAGGATTGGATCCGTGTTACCGTACTAAACGCTTCTGTCTCTGGTGTTCAGAATAACACTTCACGTTCTCCCGGCCCTTAGCCTATCTGTGACTCGATCTCCATGATCCTGGGTACCTGCAGGGATGAAGATCACGGACAAGACAAGAGACATCTACGGAAGAACTTTATTTCACACATATGGGACGTTAATTGTTGGCCGACTAGAGGGGGGGAGGGGTTAATACATGACTAACAGTTTTAACTTCTTTTTCAATTTTAGGGATACAACAAGAATATATGTTGTTTAGATATGCAACTAGGTGAACAACCAATATGCCAAGCTCAAGATCAACAAGCCAGAAAGATTAACACTTTAATTAAGTTTGCAACAATTAAGTCAAGAAAGAATAACCCGCAAGTGGAAATGATGATGTAGTTCATGAAGCTCCCTCCTTTGGGGGGGGTGGCGGCACGATGCCCAACAAGCACCACAATGGCTCACCTTATTCTGCTCGTGCCCTGCATAACGTTTCAGACTCCGAAAAGGAATAGGTACGTGGTACGGTAAGTAAACCGACTCCAAAACAGTTCTAATGGCAATATTTCCCCGTTTTGGAATATTTAGAAAAATAGAAAAATAAGAAGTAGTCCGGGAAGGACACGAGGGCTCCACGAGGGTGGAGGGCGCGCCCCCCTACCTCGTAGGCACCTCGTGTGCTCTTTGGAGTCCATTTTCTTGCACGATACGTATTTTGGTCGGTAAAAATTCATTATATAATCTCCCGAAGGTTTTGACTCCTGTATCACGCAATTGTCCTCTGTTCTTGTTTCGAGCTGTTTTTTGTCAGGGTTGTCAAAGCCAGGCATCATGTCGTCCCCCTCCTCCAGCAATGGTGACAACGATGCTTGGCTAATGAAGATAGAGCTTAAGAGGGAAGAACCCATGGAGATCAACGAGGATGAAGGGATCAAGAAGGCCACGGAAGACCAAGTTCCGGCAACAGAAGACATCCTTCAACTTGATCACAATCTTCTTACCCCGACTGAGATCGAAGCTTTCAAGATGATTGAGCTAGCTCGTATACAAAACAAGTATCTCACACGTGAAAATATTTTGTTGAAGGAGCATATTGTTGCACTCAAGGGCATTATCCGCAAGCTGGAGGATCTCTTACGCTCGATGTGCGACTACCCATCATCACCACCATCCTCTTCACCAACAAAGGATACATAATCATATGGGTATGGGCACTCCCCTTGGCAACTGCCAAGCTTGGGGGAGGTGCCCCGGTATCGTATCACAACCACGTCTCTATCTTTATCGTTTTTCTTAGTTCGATCCTATTTAGTAGTATCTTGATCTAGTAGAATAAAGTTTTGGTATGATCTAGTTTTGAGTTTTGCTTTATGATCCCTCTATGTAATCGAGTCCGTGAGCTATATATAATAAAGATTAGTGTTGAGTCAAGGGCTTGATTATCTTGCTATGATCTTGAGTGAATAAAAGAAAAAAGAGAGAATAAAAAGAAATAAAGAGATCATATTGATCTTATTGAGAGTAATGACTTCACATAGAAAGAGTATGATGATTAAAAGTTGTTGAGAGTTGACAAACATAGCCTTGGTCATCATTGCAATTAATAGGAAGTAATAAAGAAAGAGGGGTTTCACATATAAATATACTATCTTGTACATCTTTTATGATTGTGAGCACTCATTAAAATATGACATGCTAAAGAGTTGATGTTGGACAAGGAAGACAACGTAATGGGTTATGTTTTCTTATATCTGAGATAAAGTATATTGGCATGGATCATCCAACATGTTGAGCTTGCCTTCCCCCCTCATGCTAGCCAAATTCTTTGCACCAACTAGAGATACTACTTGTGCTTCCAAAAACCCTTAAACCAGTTTTGCCATGAGAGTCCACCATATCTACCTATGGATTGAGTAAGATCCTTCAAAGTAAGTTGTCATCGGTGCAAGAAATAAAAATTGCTCTCTAAAAATGTATGATTGATTGGTGTGGAGGAAATAAACTTTATACGATCTTGTGATGTGGAAGAAATAAAAGCGACGGACTGCATAATAAAGGTTCATATCACAAGTGGCAATATAAAGTGACGTTCTTTCGCATTATGATTTTGTGCATCCAACCCTGAAAGCGCATGGCAACCTCTGCTTCCCTCTGCGAAGGGCCTATCTTTTATTATTACCTTCTACCTTATGCAAGAGTCATGGTGCTCTTCACCTTTCCTTTTTATATTTTATCCTTTGGCAAGCACAGTGTGTTGGAAAGATCCTGATATATATATCTAATTGGATGTAAGTTTGCATGAACTATTATTGTTGACATTACCCTTGAGGTAAAAGGTTGGGAGGCGAAACTATAAGCCCCTATCTTTCTCTGTGTCCGGTTAAAACTCCGTAACCACAAGTATTGCGTGAGTGTTAGCAATTATGAAAGACTAAATGCTAGTTGAGTATGTGGACTTGCTAGAAAGCTCTGACATAGACTCTTTCTGATGTTATGATAAATTGCAATTGCTTCAATGACTGAGATTATAGTTTGTTGGTTCTCAATAAAGTTTCTGATTCATACTTTGCATTGTGAATAGATTATTACTTGAGCACAAGAAATCATATGACAATATCTATTTATGTTGCTGTTATGAGAATGATCATGATGCCCTCATGTCCATATTTTATTTTATCGACACCTCTACCTCTAAACATGTGGACATATTTATCGTTATCGGCTTTCGCTTGAGGACAAGCGAGGTCTAAGCTTGGGGGAGTAGATACGTCCATTTTTCATCATGCTTTTATATTGATATTTATTGCATTATGGGCTGTTATTACACATTATGTCACAATACTTATGCCCATTCACTCTTATTTTACAAGGTTTACATAAGGAGGGAGAATGCCGGCAGCTGGAATTCTGGGCTGGAAAAGGAGCAAATATTAGAGACCTATTCTGCACAACTCTAAAAGTCCTGAAACTCCACGAAAGTTATTTTTGGAAATAATAAAAAATACTGAGCGGAAGAAATACGTCAGGGGGGCCTCCACCTGTCCACGAGGGTGGGGGGTGCGCCCCCTGCCTCATGGGCCCCCTGTTGGCCCTCCGGTGCCCATCTTCTGCAATGAGGTCTTTCATCCGAAGAAAAATCATAAGCAAGCTTTCAGGACGAGACTCCGCTGCCACGAGGCGGAACCTTAGCGGAACCAATCTAGGGCTCCGGCGGAGCTGTTCTGCCGGGGACACTTCCCTCCGGGAGGGGGAAATCATCGCCATCATCATCACCAACGCTCCTCTCATCGGGAGAGGGCAATCTCCATCAACATCTTCACCAGCACCATCTCCTCTCAAACCCTAGTTCATCTCTTGTATCCAATTCTTGTCTCTAAGTCTGGGATTGGTACCTATAGGTTGCTAGTAGTGTTGATTACTCCTTGTAGTTGATGCTAGTTGGTTTATTTGGTGGAAGATCATATGTTCAGATCCTTTATGCATATTAATACCCCTCTGATTATGAACATGAATATGCTTTGTTCCTGAGGACATGGGAGAAGTCTTGCTATTAGTAGTCATGTGAATTTGGTAATCGTTCGATATTTTGATGAGATGTATGTTGTCTATCCTCTAGTGGTGTTATGTGAACGTCGACTACATAACACTTCACCATTATTTGGGCCTAGAGGAAGGTATTAGGAATTAATAAGTAGATGATGGGTTGCTAGAGTGACAAAAGCTTAAACCCTAGTTTATGCGTTGCTTCGTAAGGGGCTGATTTGGATCCATATGTTTCATGCTATGGTTAGGTTTACCTTAATACTTTTGTTGTAGTTGCGGATGCTTGCAATAGAGGTTAATCATAAGTGGGATGCTTGTTCAAGTAAGAACAGCACCCAAGCACCGGTCCACCCACATATCAAATTATCAAAGTACCGAACGCGAATCATATGAACGTGATGAAAACTAGCTTGACGATAATTCCCATAGGTCCTCGGGAGCGCTTTTCTCTATATAAGAGTTTGTCCAGGCTTGTCCTTTGCTACAAAAAGGATTGGGCCACCTTGCTGCACTTTATTTACTTTTGTTACTTGTTGCTCATTACAAATTATCCTATCACAAAACTATCTGTTACCTATAATTTCAGTGCTTGCAGAGAATACCTTGCTGAAAACCGCTTATCATTTCCTTCTGCTCCTCGTTGGGTTTGACACTCTTACTTATCAAAAGGACTACGATAGATCCCCTATACTTGTGGGTCATCAGGCCCATATACTCCCCGGCGAATTCCCGTAACTCTCCGGTACTCCGAAAAATACCCGAATCACTCGGAACCTTTCCGATGTCCAAATATAGTCGTCCAATATATCGATCTTTACGTCTCGACCATTTCGAGACTCCTCGTCATGTCCCCGATCTCATTCGGGACTCCGAACTACCTTCGGTACATCAAAACACATAAACTCATATTACCGATCGTCACCAAACTTTATGCGTGCGGACCCTACGGGTTCGAGAACTATGTAGACATGACCGAGACACGTCTCCGGTCAATAACCAATAGCGGAACCTGGATGCTCATATTGGCTCCTACATATTTTACAAAGATCTTTATCGGTCAAACCGCATAACAACATACGTTGTTCCCTTTGTCATCGGTATGTTACTTGCCCGAGATTCGATCGTCGGTATCTCAATACCTAGTTCAATCTCATTACCGGCAAGTCTCTTTACTCATTTTGTAATGCATCATCCCGCAACTAACTCATTAGTCACATTGCTTGCAAGGCTTATAGTGACATGCATTACCGAGAGGGCCCAGAGATACCTCTCCGACAATCGGAGTGACAAATCCTAATCTTGATCTATGCCAACTCAACAAGTACCATCGGAGACACCTGTAGAGCACCTTTATAATCACCCAGTTATGTTGTGAAGTTTGGTAGCACACAAAGTCTTCCTCCGGTAATCGGGAGTTGCATAATCTCATAGTCATAGGAACATGTATAAGTCATGAAGAAAGCAATAGCAACATACTAAACGATCAAGTGCTAAGCTAACGGAATGGGTCAAGTCAATCACATCATTCTCTAATGATGTGATCCCGTTAATCAAATGAAAACTCATGTCTATGGCTAGGAAACTTAACCATCTTTGATTCAACGAGCTAGTCAAGTAGAGGCATACTAGTGACACTCTGTTTGTCTATGTATTCACACATGTACTAAGTTTCTGGTTAATACAATTCTAGCATGAATAATAAACATTTATCATGATATAAGGACATATAAATAATAACTTTATTATTGCCTCTAGGGCATATTTCCTTCAATTATTTGCTTTTTTATCAATTGCCCAATAGTAATTTGTTTACCCAACGTATGTTATTTTCTCGAGAGAAGCCACTAGTGAAATCTATGCCCCCCGGGTCTATTTTCTATCATATTGTTTTCAGATCTATTATTCCAAAAACCTAAAAATACCTTGCTGCACTTTTTCTTTATTTTTTTGTGTGTTTGACAGATCTATTTATCCAAACTCATACAATTTAATCTATCTCAATACCGAGGAGGGATTGGCAACCCCTCTTACGGGTTGGGTTGCAAGTATTTGTTCTTTGTGTGCAGGTACCGTTTACATAGTGTTACTTCGTTCTCCTACTCCTTTTATAGCTCTCCCTAATCCAGTCATTATGCATATTTTCTGCACTAGGAGGTAGTTTTGCTCTGGACAGCGATACTACTGCTTTAGCCTATACTACAAAGGCCTGAGCAGTACTACCACAATAGAACCCAGTAGTACTAGGTATTAAAATAGTTGGTACTCTGTAATAGTACCACCTTGCTATCAGTGGCACAAAAGGGGAAATGAACCCCCAGCGGTAGATCGTCTGGCATAAGCTCTAGTAGTGCCATTCTAGTAGGGGAGCGATACTTCCGGACATGTGGACGGTACTACCGACCCACTGGAAGAGCAAAAGAACAAATTCCCAAAGCAGTACTACCACTATGGACACTGGTACTGTCAGCTATTAAAAATAGTCAACAGTTTCATAGCACTACCGCTCTAGTACCGTGCTACCTCTTGAGCTTGCGTTGGTTTTTCCCTTGAAGAGGAAAGGGTGATGCAGCAAAGGAGCGTAAGTATTTCCCTCAGTTTTGAGAACCAAGGTATCAATCCAGTAGGAGACTACGCATCAAGCCACCGAATACCTTCACAAACAAACACCAACTTGCAACCAACGCGACAAAGGGGTTGTCAATCCCTTCACGGTTATTCGCAAAGTGAGATCTGGTAGAGATGGATAAACGGTAAAGTAATATTTTTGGTTTATGGAATAGAAAGTAAAGATTGCAACAAGGGAACAGCGACAGAAATTGGCAAGTTGACGGGAAACTAATATGATGGAAAATAGACCCGGGGGCCATAGGTTTCACTAGAGGCTTCTCTCAAGATAGAAATTATTATGGTGGGTGAACAAATTACTGTCGAGCAATCGATAGAAAAGCGCAAAGTTATGACGATATCTAAGGCAATGATCATGAATATAGGCATCACGTCCGTATCAAGTAGACCGACTCCTACCTGCATCTACTACTATTACTCCACACATCGACCGACTCCTGCCTGCATCTAGAGTATTAAGTTCATAAGAACAGAGTAACACATTAAGGCGGGATTAACTCAAGCAATATGATGAAAACCCATCTTGTTATCCTAGATGGCAACAATACAATACGTGCCTTGTTGCCCCAACTGTCATTGGGAAAGGACACCGCAAGATTGAACCCAAAGCTAAGCAGTTCTCCCATTGCAAGAAAAACCAATCTAGTTGGCCAAACCAAATCGATAATTCGAAGGGACTTGCAAAGATATCAAATCATGCATATAAGAATTCAGAGGAGATTCAAATAATATTCATAGATAAGCTGATCATAAATCCACAATTCATCGGATCTCGGCAAACACACCGCAAAAGAGTATTACATCGAATAGATCTCCAAGAACATCGAGGAGAACTTTGTATTGAGAATCAAAGAGAGAGAAGAAGCCAACTAGCTACTAGCTATGGACCCGTAGGTCTGAAGTGAACTACTAACGCTTCATCGGAGAGGCAATCGTGTTGATGTAGAAGCCCTCCATGATCAATTCCCCCTCCGGCAGGATGCCGGAAAAGGCCCCAAGATGGGATCTCATGGGTACAGAAGGTTGCGGCGAAGGAAAAGTGGTTTCGTGGCTCTCCTGGATTTTTTTGGGGTACAAGAGTATATATAGGAGGAAGAATTAGGTCAGGAGACCTACGAGGGGCCCACAAGGTCGGGGGGCGCGCCCCACCCCCTGGGCCCGCCCTCCACCCTTGTGGCCGCCTCGAGGCTCCTCTGACTTGCACTCCAAGTCTCCTGGGTGTCTTCTGGTCCAAGAAAAATCATGGCGAAAGTTTTATTCTGTTTGGTATTCCTTTTCTGCGAAACTCTAAAACAAGGAAAAAACAAAAACTGGCACTAGGCTCTAGGTTAATAGGTTAGTCCAAAAAATCATATAAAATAGCCTATTAATGCATATAAAACATCCAAACCAGATAATATAATAGCATGGAACAATCAAAAATTATAGATACGTTGGAGACATATCAAGCATCCCCAAGTTTAATTCCTGCTCGTCCTCGAGTAGGTAAATGATAAAAACAGAATTTCTGATGTGGAATGCTACCTTCATATTTATCCATGTAATTCTCTTTATTGTGGGATGAATGTTCAGATACGTAAGATTCAAAACAAAAGTTTATATTGACATAAAAACAATAATACTTCAAGCATACTAACAAAATAATTATGTCTTCTCAAAATAACATGGCCAAAGAAAGCTTATCCCTACAAAATCATATAATCTGGCTATGCTCCATCTTCATCACACAAAATATTCAAATCATGCACAACCCCGGTTTTAGCCAAGCAATTGTTTCATACTTTAGTATTGTCAAACTTTTTCAACTTTCACGCAATACATGAGCGTGAGCCATGGACATAGCACTATAGGTGGAATAGACGGTTGTTGTGGAGAAGACAAAAAGAGGGAGATAGTCTCACATCAACTAGGCGTATCAACGGGCTATGGAGATGCCCATTAATAGATATCAATGTGAGTGAGTAGGGATTGCCATGCAACGGATGCACTAGAGCTATAAGTTTATGAAAGCTCAAAACAGAAAACTAAGTGGGTGTGCATCCAACTTGCCTGCTCATGAAGACCTATGGCATTTTGAGGAAGCCCATCGTTGGAATACACAAGCCAAGTTCTATAATGAAAAATACCCACTAGTATATGAAAGTCATAACATAAGAGACTCTCTATCCTGAAGATCATGGTGTTACTTTGAAGCACAAGTGTGTCAAAAAGGATAGTAACATTGTCCCTTCTCTCTTTTTCTCTCATTTTTCCCTTTTTCCTTTTTTTCTTTTCTCTTTTTTTGGGTCTTCTCTTTTTTTATTTGGCCTTTCTTTTTTTCCTCACATGGGACAATGCTCTAATAATGAAGATCATCACACTTCTATTTACTTGCAACTCAAAAATTACAACTCGGTTCTAGAACAAAAATATGACTCTATGTGAATGCCTCTGGCGGTGTACCGGGATGTGCAATGAATCAAGAGTGACATGTATAAAAAATGATGAATGGTGGCTTTGCCACAAATACGATGTCAACTACATGATCATGCAAAGCAATATGACAATGATGGAACGTGTCATAATAAACGGAACGGTGGAAAGTTGCATGGCAATATATCTCGGAATGGCTATGGAAATGCCATAATAGGTAGGTATGGTGGCTGTTTTGAGGAAGATATAAGGAGGCTTATGTGTGATAGAGCGTATCGTATCACGGGGTTTGGATGCACCGGCGAAGTGTGCACCAACTCTCGAGGTGAGAAAGGGCAATGCACGGTACCGAAGAGGCTAGCAATGGCGGAAAGGTGAGAGTGTGTATAATCCGTGGACTCAACATTACTCTTAAAGAACTCACATACTTATTGCAAAAATCTATTAGTCATCCACAATAAAGCACTACACGCATGCTCCTAGGGAAGGGTTGGTAGGAGTTAACCATCGCGCGATCCCGACCTCCACACGGAGGATGACAATAAAAAAATATCTCATGCTCCAACTTCGTTACATAACAGTTCACCATACGTGCATGCTACGGGACTCACAAACCTTAACGCAAGTATTTCTCAAATTCACAACTACTTACTAGCATGACTCTAATATCACCATCTTCATATCTCAAAACAATCATAAGGAATAAAACTTCTCGTAGTATTCAATGCACTTTATATGAAAGTTTTTATTATATCCCTCTTGGATGCCTATCATATTAGGACTAATTTTATAACCAAAGCAAATTACCATGCTATTATAAAGACTCTCAAAATAATATAAGTGAAGTACGAGAGTTCATCAATTTCTATAAAATAAAACCACCGCCGTGCTCTAAAAAGATATAAGTGAAGCACTAGAGCAAATTTTGCCTAGCTCAAAAGATATAAGTGAAGCACATAGAGCATTCTAATAATTCACGATTCATGCGTGTCTCTCTCAAAAGGTGTGTATAGCAAGGATGATTGTGGCAAACTAAAAAGCAAAGACTCAAATCATACAAGACGCTCCAAGCAAAACACATATCATGTGGTCAATAAAATTATAGTCTCAAGTAAAGTTACCGATAGACGAAGACGGAAGAGGGGATGCCTTCCCGGGGCATCCCCAAGCTTAGGCTTTTTGACATCCTTAAATATTACCTTGGGGTGCCTTGGGCATCCGCAAGCTTAGGCTCTTCCCACTCCTTATTCCATAGTCCATCAAATCCTTACCCAAAACTTGAAAACTTCACAACACAAAACTCCAACAGAAAATCTCGTAATCTCCGTTAGTATAAGAAAATAAATCACCGCTTTTGGTACTGTTGTGAACACATTCTTTATTTATATTGGTGTAAAATCTACTGTATTCCAACTTTTACATGGTTCATACTGATACGTCTCCAACGTATCTATATTTTTTTATTGTTCCATGCTATATTATATTCTGTTTTGGATGTTTAATGAGCTTTATTATACACTTTTATATTATTTTTGGGAGTAACCTATTAACCGGAGGCCCAGCCCGAATTGCTGTTTTTTTTGCCTATTTCAGTGTTTCGCAGAAAAAGAATATCAAACGGAGTCCAAACGGAATGAAACCTTCGGGAACGTGATTTTTGGAACAAACGTGATCCAGAGGACTTGGAGTCTACGTAAAGAAATCAACGAGGAGAGCACGAGGCAGGGGGTGCGCCTACCCCCCCCCCCCAGGCGCGCCCTCCACCCTCGTGGGGCCCATGTTGCTCCACCGATGTACTTCTTCCTCCTATATATACCCATGTACCCTAGAAACATCAGATATGGAGCCAAAACCCTATTTCCACCGCCGCAACCTTCTGTACCCGTGAGATCCCATCTTGGGGCCTTTTCCGGCGCTCCGCCGAAGGGGGCATTGATCACGGAGGGCTTCTACATCAACACCATAGCCTCTCCGATGATGTGTTAGTAGTTTACCTCAGACCTTCGGGTCCATAGTTATTAGCTAGATGGCTTCTTCTCTCTCTTTGGATCTCAATACAAAGTTCTCCTTGATTCTCTTGGAGATATACTCGATGTAATCTTCTTTTGCGGTGTGTTTGTCGAGACTGATGAATTGTGGATTTATGATCAAGTTTATCTATGAACAATATTTGAATCTCCTCTGAATTCTTTTATGTATGATTGGTTATCTTTGCAAGTCTCTTCGAATTATCAGTTTGGTTTGGCCTACTAGATTGATCTTTCTTGCAATGGGAGAAGTGCTTAGCTTTGGGTTCAATCTTGCGGTGTCCTTTCCGAGTGACAGGAGGGGCAGCAAGGCACGTATTGTATTGTTGCCATCGAGGATAACAAGATGGGGTTTATATCATATTGCATGAGTTTATCCCTCTACATCATGTCATCTTACTTAAAGCATTACTCTGTTCTTATGAACTTAATACTCTAGATGCATGTTGGATAGCGGTCGATGTGTGGAGTGATAGTAGTAGATGCAGGCAGGAGTCGGTCTACTTGTCGCGGACGTGATGCCTATATACATGATCATACCTAGATATTCTCATAACTATGCTCAATTCTATCAATTGCTCGATAGTAATTCGTTTACCCATCGTAAATACTTATGCTATCTTGAGAGAAGCCACTAGTGAAACCTATGGCCCCGGGTCTATTTTCCATCATATTAATCTCCCGTCAACAAGCTATCTCTGGCGCCGTTTATTTTGCAATCTTTACTTTTAGTCTTTATTATAAAAATACCAAAAATATTATCTGATCATCTCTATCAGATCTTACTCTCGTAAGTGACCGTGAAGGGATTGAGAACCCCTTTATCGCGTTGGTTGCGAGGTTCTTATTTGTTTGTGTAGGTGCGCGGGACTTGAGTGTGGTCTCCTGCTGGATTGATACCTTGGTTCTCAAAAAATGAGGGAAATACTTACGCTACTTTGCTGCATCACCCTTTCCTCTTCAAGGGAAAACCAACGCAGTGCTCAAGAAGTAGCACATACCACCCGATACTAGCCATAGATGCATCAAAAAGTGCAAACAACACGCGAAAAACAGAATCTGTCAAAAACATAACAGTCTGTAGCAATCTGGATGTTTCGAATACTTCTGAAACTCCAAAAATACTGAGAAAATAGGAAGTCCTATATAATTTCTTTATTAATCTTCTGCACAAATAATCCACTAAAAAGCACGTTCCTGTGATTTATGAAAATTATTTTTGTGCGTGCAAAAGTTTCTGTTTTTCAGCAAGATCAAATTAACTATCACCGTAGGTTATCCCATAGGTCTTACTTGGCACAAACACCAATTAAAACACAAAACCACATCTAACCAGAGGCTAGATGATTTATTCAGAGCAAAACAGGACCTAAAAGCAAGAAAAAATAAAATTGGGTTGCCTCCCAACAAGCGTTATTGTTTAACGCCCCTAGCTAGGCATAAAAACATGAATAGATCTAAGTGTTATCATCTTTGGATTTTACCTTTTTAATGGAATTATGCTCGAATCCGGGAGGCTCCTTGCATTTCCCTTCATATTCAGAAATTTTTAGATCAAGAGCATCCAACCGCTTATTGCAAAGAGTAATCAACATATTCATGCGATGAAAGTTTCCGCTAACATTTTTAAGAGGTTCAAGAGATTTTTGCAGAATTTTTGTTACTTCGCATAACTTCTCAAAAACTTGGGCCCCTTCTTGGGTATGAGGTAATCCCTTTTGTGGAGATAGTATTCCTAATATTCCCTCTATAATTTCATACGCAATGCTGGGATAAAGTTCAATAAAATTTCCTTTACCAGCGAAATCCAAGAGTTGCCTATGGGACATGCTTAGCGCAACATAAAAATTACGAAGTCAGATCTTGAAATTTCCATCAATTGTGCAATTACGATAGGATTCCATCATCCTATACAAAGCATCTTTCCAATTTTCTCCTTGTCTTTGTTTGAAGTGAAGAACTTCAAAATCGAGAGACAAAGGAAGGGGAAAAAGACTAGCCATGCGAGCGAGAGAAGCACACAAAAAGCAAGCAAAGAAGACAAACGGAAGAGGGGCGAAGAAAATACGAATATTTTCGAAAATCGTTTTAGAAGTGGGGGAGAGGAAAACGAGAGGCGAATGGCGAATAATGTAATGCGAGAGATGAGAGTTTATGATGGGTACTTGGTATGTCTTGACTTGGCGTAGATCTCCCCGGCAACGGCGCTAGAAATCCTTCTTGCTACCTCTTGAGCTTGCGTTGGTTTTTCCCTTGAAGAGGAAAGGGTGATGCAGCAAAGGAGTGTAAGTATGTCCCTCAGTTTTGAGAACCAAGGTATCAATCCAGTAGGAGACTATGCAGCAAGCCACCGAATACCTTCACAAACAAACACCAACTTGCAACCAACGCGACAAAGGGGTTGTCAATCCCTTCATGGTTATTCGCAAAGTGAGATCTGATAGAGATGGATAAACGGTAAAGTAATATTTTTGGTATTTTTGGTTTATGGAATAGAAAGTAAAGATTGCAAAATAAGGGAACAACGACAGAAATTGGGAAGTTGACGGGAAACTAATATGATGGAAAATAGACCCGGGGGCCATAGGTTTCACTAGAGGCTTCTCTCAAGATAGAAATTATTACGGTGGGTGAACAAATTACTGTCGAGCAATTGATAGAAAAGCGCAAAGTTATGACGATATCTAAGGCAATGATCATGAATATAGGCATCACGTCCGTATCAAGTAGACCGACTCCTACCTGCATCTACTACTATTACTCTACACATCGACCGACTCCTGCCTGCATCTAGAGTATTAAGTTCATAAGAACAGAGTAACGCATTAAGCAAGATGACATGATGTAGCGGGATTAACTCAAGCAATATGATGAAAACCCCATCTTGTTATCCTTGATGGCAACAATACAATACGTGCCTTGCTGCCCCTACTGTCACTGGGAAAGGACACCGCAATATTGAACCCAAAGCTAACCACTTCTCCCATTGCAAGAAAAACCAATCTAGTTGGCCAAACCAAATTGATAATTCAAAGAGACTTGCAAAGATATCAAATCATGCATATAAGAATTCAGAGGAGATTCAAATAATATTCATAGATAAGCTCATCATTAATCCACAATTCATTGGATCTCGGTAAACACACCGCAAAAGAGAATTACATTGAATAGATCTCCAAGAACATCGAGGAGAACTTTGTATTGAGAATCAAAGAGAGAAAAGAAGCCATCCAGCTACTAGCTATGGACCTGTAGGTCTGAAGTGAACTACTCACGCTTCATCGGAGAGGCAATGGTGTTGATGTAGAAGCCCTCCGTGATTGATTCCCCCTCCAGCAGCATGCCGGAAAAGACCCCAAGATGGGATCTCACGGGTACAGAAGGTTGCGGCGGTGGAAAAGTGGTTCGTGGCTCTCCTGGATGTTTTTGGGGTACAAGAGTTTATATAGGAGGAAGAATTAGGTCAGGAGACCTACGAGGGGCCCACAAGGTCGAGGGGCGCGCCCCACCCCCTAGGCGCGCCCTCCACCCTTGTGGCCGCCTCGAGGCTTCTCTGACTTGCACTCCAAGTCTCCTGGGTGTCTTATGGTCCAAGAAAAGCATGGCGAAAGTTTTATTCTATTTGGACTCCGTTTGGTATTCCTTTTGTGCGAAACTCTAAAACAAGGAAAAAACATAAACTGGCACTAGGCTCTAGATTAATAGGTTAGTCCCAAAAATCATATAAAATAGCCTATTAATGCATATAAAACATCCAAAACAGATAATATAATAGCATGGAACAATCAAAAATTATAGATACATTGGAGACATATCAAGCATCCCCAAGCTTAATACATGCTCGTCCTCGAGTAGGTAATGATAAAAACAGAATTTTTGATGTGGAATGCTACCTATCATATTTATCCATGTAATTCTCTTTATTGTGGGATGAATGTTCAGATCCGTAAGATTCAAAACAAAAGTTTATATTGACATAAAAACAATAATACTTCAAGCATATTAACAAAATAATTATGTCTTCTCAAAATAACATGGCCAAAGAAAGCTTATCCCTACAAAATCATATAGTCTGGCTATGCTCCATCTTCATCACACAAAATATTCAAATCATGCACAACCCCGGTTTTAGCCAAGCAATTGTTTCATACTTTAGTATTGTCAAACTTTTTCAACTTTCACGCAATACATGAGCGTGAGCCATGGACATAGCACTATAGGTGGAATAGACGGTGGTTGTGGAGAAGACAAAAGGAGGGAGATAGTCTCACATCAACTAGGCGTATCAACGGGCTATGGAGATGCCCATTAATAGATATCAATGTGAGTGAGTAGGGATTTCCATGCAACGGATGCACTAGAGCTATAAGTTTATGAAAGCTCAAAACAGAAAACTAAGTGGGTGTGCATCCAACTTGCTTGCTCATGAAGACCTAGGGAATTTTGATGAAGCCCATCATTGGAATATAGAAGCCAAGTTCTATAATGAAAAAATCCCACTAGTATATGAAAGTGATAACATAAGAGACTCTCTATCCTAAAGATCATGGTGCTACTTTGAAGCACAAGTGTGGCAAAAAGGATAGTAACATTGTCCCTTCTCTCTTTTTCTCTCATTTTCCCCTTTTTCTCTCCTTTTTTTTCTTTTCTCTTTTTTGGGCCTTCTCTCTTTTTTATTTGGCCTTTCTCTTTTTTTCCTCACATGGGACAATGCTCTAACAATGAAGATCATCACACTTCTATTTACTTACAACTCGATACTAGAAGAAAAATATGACTCTGTGTGAATGCCTCCGGCGGTGTACCGGGATGTGCAATGAATCAAGAGTGACATGTATAAAAAATGATGAATGATGGCTTTGCCACAAATACGATGACAACTACATGATCATGCAAAGCAATATGACAATGATGGAACGTGTCATAATAAACGGAAGGTGGAAAGTTGCATGGCAATATATCTCGGAATTGCTATGGAAATGCCATAATAGGTAGGTATGGTGGTTGTTTTGAGGAAGATATAAGGAGGCTTATGTGTCATAGAGCCTATCGTATCACGGGGTTTGGATGCACCGGCAAAGTTTGCACCAACTCTCGAGGTGAGAAAGGGCAATGCGCGGTACCGAAGAGGCTAGCAATGGTGGAAAGGTGAGAGTTCGTGTAATCCATGGACTCAACATTAGTCATAAAGAACTCACATACTTATTGCAAAAATCTATTAGTCACCGAAAACAAAGCACTACAGGAATGCTCCTAGGGAAGGGTTGGTAGAAGTTAACCATCACGTGATCCCGACCTCCAAACAAAGGATGACAATCAAAAAAATATCTCATGCTCCAACTTCGATACATAACGGTTCACCATACGTGCATGCTACGGGACTCACAAACCTTAACACAAGTATTTCTCAAATTCACAACTACTTACTAGCATGACTCTAATATCACCATCTTCATATCTCTAAACTATCATAAGGAATCAAACTTCTCATAGTATTCAATACACTTTATATGAAAGTTTTTATTATATCCCTCTTGGATGCCTATCATATTAGGACTAATTTTGTAACCAAAGCAAATTACCATGCTGTTCTAAAGACTCTCAAAATAATATAAGTGAAGTATGGGAGTTCATCAATTTCTATAAAATAAAACCACGGCCGTGCTCTAAAAAGATATAAGTGAAGCACTAGAGCAAATTTTGCCTAGCTCAAAAGATATAAGTGAAGCACATAGAGCATTCTAATAAATCACGATTCATGCGTGTCTCTCTCAAAAGGTGTGTATAGAACAGATGATTGTGGCAAACTAAAAAGCAAAGACTCAAATCATACAAGACGCTCCAAGCAAAACACATATCATGTGGTGAATAAAAATATAGCCTCAAGTAAAGTTACCGATAGACGAAGACGAAAGAGGGGATGCCTTCCCGGGGCATCCCCAAGCTTAGGCTTTTTGACATCCTTTAATATTACCTTGGGGTGCCTTGGGCACCCCGAAGCTTAGGCTCTTGCCACTCCTTATTCCATAGTCCATCAAATCCTTACCCAAAACTTGAAAACTTCACAACACAAAACTCCAACAGAAAATCTCGTAAGCTCTGTTAGTATAAGAAAATAAATCACCACTTTTGGTACTGTTGTGAACTCATTCTTTATATATATTTGTGTAAAATCTACTGTATTCTAACTTTTCCATGGTTCATACCCCCCGATACTAGCCATAGATGCATCAAAATAAACAAACAACACGCGAAAAACAGAATCTGTCAAAAACAGAATAGTCTGTAGCAATCTGGATGTTTCGAATACTTCTGAAACTCCAAAATTCCTGAGAAAATAGGAAGTCCTATATAATTTCTTTATTAATCTTCTGCAAAAATAAATAACTAAAAAGCACGTTCTTGTGATTTATGAAAATTATTTTTGTGTGTGCAAAAGTTTCTGTTTTTCAGCAAGATCAAATTAACTATCACTGTAGGTTATCCCATAGGTCTTACTTGGCACAAACATGAAAGTGCGTTATATCGACTAGAGGGGGGGTGAATAGGCGATTTTTATGAATTCTTCACTGAGGAAGTTGCGAGTGAGGAAATTCCCTAGCGAAGAACTGCTTGCAGCGGAATAAGTACTCAGAAGTAAACATAACAGAACACAAGCATGGTCATCATGATGAAATGAAGACAAGCACAGAGTACAGAAAGCGTAATCACAGGATAACACAGGATGAAGATAAACAGACTGAAGAAATTGAACTGAGAAAATTGAGAAAGTCTTCAGTCAAAGTCTTCAAACACAGATATGAACAAGCACACAGCACAGTTATGAGGAAATAGAACCAGTAAGCTTGGTGAAGACAATGATTTGGTAGACCAGTTCCAACTGCTGTCTCAGTTGTACATCTGGTTGGAGCGGCTAGGTATTTAAACCTGAGGACACACAGTCCCGGAGACACGGTCCTCACCGTATTCTCCTTGAGCTAAGGTCACACAGACCTCGCTCAATCACTCGTCGTAAGTCTTCAGGTGACTTCCGAACCTTCACAAACTCGGTCACTCGGCGATCCACAATTCCTCTTGGATGCTCTAGTCTGGAAGAAGCACAGTCTTCAATGGTAACAAGCATCGGGTCCACGCAGGATCAATCTCTTCAGTGATGCTCAATCACTTTGGGTTTGTAGGTGTTTGGGTTTGGGTTTTCCTCACTTGATGATTTTCGCTCAAAGTCCTCGGAGGATGGGATGCTCTCAAATGACAAGTGTCAGTTTCTCTCGGAGCAGCCAACCAGCTAGTGGTTGTAGGGGGCGGCTATTTATAGCCTAGGGAGCAGCCCGACATGATAAGACATAAATGCCCTTGAATGATATGACCGTTAGGTGGGTAGATATTTTGGGACAGCTGGCGCGTAGCACAGCAACAGTCGGATATTTGAGGCTCAAATTCCTCAGGGCTATCATGTTCCTCACTGTGTAGGCAATCTGCACTGGCGAATTCCTAACTCCTCAGTCAGAACAAATTCCTCAGAGACCAGAAGAACTTCGTCTCTGTCACTGAAGAATATGACTGAACTGTATGAGATTTCCAATGGCTTCACTCGAAAGGATTGGTAGGTGTAGGATTTTGAGTTGAGCATCACATGGAAATTTTTCCTTAGTATTTCCTCGACCCCCTTTAACAGTACGGTGTTTCATATGACTCAAGAAAGAGAAAATGAAACTACGAAAACAAAAGTCTTCACGCTTCATGTTCCTCAAATGAATACCAAGTCTTCAAGGTTACACCAATTTCTTCACTTTCAAAGTCTTCAGAAAGTCTTCAGAAATCCAAAGTCTTCAGTCGAAGAACTTCATTTTTAGGGGTCGACTTTCTCTGTAAATATCAAACTCCTCATAGACTTATAGACCTGTGTACACTCATAAACACATTAGTCCCTTAACCTATAAGTCTTCAATACACCAAAATCACTAAGGGGCACTAGATGCACTTACAATCTCCCCCTTTTTGGTGATTGATGACAATATAGGTTAAGTTTTCAACGGGGGTAAACATATGAAGTGTAAATACTGATATTGAGGAATTTGATTGCAAGATATAGAAGAACTCCCCCTGAAGATGTGCATAGTGAGGAATTTGCTTTTGAAGCAATGCACACTTGAAGAGTTGAATCATGGAGATCTCCCCCTATATCTTGTAATTCATACACGCATTTGACATAATATATGAAGAATTTGAAATGTATGATGAAATATGGTGACTGATGTAATTCAGCATGCGTGCATTAACATTAATGAGGAATAAGCATGCAGAAAAACACAGCAAAAGTATCAGGCCACCATAGAGTTTAAGTTTACAACTCGATCCAGCAAAGTCATCAGAAGAACGAGAGTTGTAACTTAGCAAAAAAACGCCCATATAAGATAGACCCGCTTGAAGACTAACTCAAATTTCTCCCCCTTTGTCATCGAATGACCAAAAGGATCGAAACTGAGGACTAACGCCCCTGAAGAATATCAAGTTGATGAAGGAGCGCCAGCGTTGTTGGGGTCGTTTGTCGTAGTAGGGCCTGCCGCAGTGTCGTCCAAGTCTTCGTGCTTATCGGTGTCGCGCGATGAAGAATATGAGCTAGCCACCAAGGAAGGAACTTTGACCTTCTTGTATTTCTTCGGTGGAGGAGCAGACCAGTCAAACTCTTCCTTGAGACCCATGTTCTTCAGTTCTTCTTCACCATATACATGTGACGGAATAGCCCAGGTGCGATCGAAGACTTCATGGAGGTAGTAATGGTTTTTCTTCACTGCATTATGTGTAGCAGTCATGTTGTGAAGAATTGAACCAAACTGACGCTTAACCCATTTATGGTTTCGATCCACCTTCTGGTGAAGACTTAGCAGAAGCTCATGGTCAGTCATCACACGAGGAGCAGTAGCTTGAGGATTCGGCTTGGAGGCATGGGCAGCAGAATCATGAGTGGCAGAGTCATCATTGGTGGAATAAGATGCAGCCTTGCGAAATTGACCATCCAATGGACGAATGCCTTCATCTATAACAGCAGGAGCCTTGCCCTTTTCATCAGCTGAGGAATAGGTCTGCTTGAGGACTTCAATTGGGCGCAAGTAGCTGAGGTGATTCTGGAAATCAGCTTTGTAGTTGAGTGAAGACCTTGTCCTGAGGAATCTCATAATCCAAGGTGCATAAGGCTTCAGCTCAAACAGAGAAAGTGCAACGTTTGCCAGAGTCCTCATGAAGAAATCATGATAATTTACAGGAATGCCATGAATGATGTTGAAAACCAGATTCTTCATGATGCCGACAATTTCCTCATCAGATGAGTCGTGGCCTTTGATTGGACTCATAGTCTTCTTCAGAATGCGATAGACTGTCCTTGGTACATACTGCAATTCCTTCACGAGGAATTTTGTCCTTGAGGCTTGACCAGGTTTCAATGGCTTCATCAGCACTTGCATATAGTGATCTGTAAGCTCAGGCTCTTGGTACATGCAACGAGCTCCTTCAGGTGGAGGACTGATGGGCAGGGCGTGAAGCAATTTAGAGGCCGGTGCTTTGTAGTGAGTGTTTTCGGTCATCCAGTCCAAAACCCAGGAGTTCACATCGTGAGCATCTCCTGTGATGTGCAATGTTGCATAGAATTGAATAATGAGTTCTTCATTCCAATCAACTATGTCTGTGCAAAAGTTGAGGAGGCATGTGTCATGAAGCACACTGAGGACAGGTGAGAAGCACGGCAGTGATTCCATGTCCACATGAGGAATATGCTCGTGGTCGAAGACTTTGTCCTTGTTGAAGAGCAGTGAAGAATAGAAGTTTGCCAGCTGGCGGTCCAGAAGCACTTCCTTCTAAGACGAGCAGAATCATAGGGATTGTAGTCAGTGAAGAACACGTGCTCGCCAAAGAAATCATCAGCCTTGAATTTCTGCTTCTTTGAGAATGGATCCTTTGGCTTGGGCTGAGGAGTGTCAGTCAATTGCATTATCACCTCAGGAATCGCAATCTCAGATTCTTCAGGCTGAGGAATTTCAGCTTCTACTCCAGTGACAGCCTGGGTCTTCAATTCTTCATTTAAATTTTCTTCAGCACTAGTGGCTGGAATTTCTTCATGGACAGATGGTGTGGCATGTGGTTCATCAGATCCCATTTGAACTGTAGTTGCTGGGGACTGAGGAATTTGTTGCAATGGTGTGAAGAGTGGAGAGTTGGGGTGCTGACTTTCCCAAAAGTCATCATTTAGCACGGGTGTGGTACAGCCAATTCCACATCTTCATCTTCCATTTCTTCAACGCCGGCCTCTTCAGCAGTAAACTGAGGCATAGGCGAGGAAACAGCTGGAGTTGAAGGGATTTCATCCACTTCAATTTCTTCATCCATCTGCTCTGATGTAGCAGCAGAAGGATTTTCTTCATCAGATCCGCTAGGGATCACGTATTCTTCATCAAAAGGGACGATTTCCTTTGATGGCATGGTGGAAATAGGAACAACATCAATTGGATTCGCAAACGAGCTGGTCAAAGACTTCATCTTCTTCGGAGCTGAAGAATCTGATGAAGTTGATGCCTTCCTTTTCTTCACTGCTGCACACTCTGCAGCCTTGGTCTTCTTTGCATCTGATGCAGATGGAAGAATTGGAGTTGGGGTAGGCGCAGGAGGAGCAGAGGAATTTGGTTGATTTTCTTCAGGCACAACTGATGTAGTTGCCCTGACCACTTCATTTTCTTCAGGCGCACCACTAGCGGATGCCCTGGCAATTTCATCAGCGGCTGGAATGTAGTCATTAGGCCTGGAACTCACATTTTCTTCAGCGGCCTGAATGTCATCAGCGGTGCTGGCATGTTCTTCAGTTGGCTGAGCAGATGCTTCAGCCTGAGGAATTTCTTGTTGCAATGGGGCTGCAACATTGGAGGTGAACTTTTTAGTCAGTTTTACAAACCTAACCTTGGCTCCTTGCCAATCAGCATAGTAAGCATTGAAATCATCGCTGAGGACTTTGATTTTAGACTGGATCTTCACAAGTTCATCAGTTGTCATAGTGACAACGTTGTTCTTCGGGAATTTTTCTTTCCTGTACTGTGCTTTCTTGATCTACCTGGGCTTCTCAAATTTTCATTTCTCTTCTTGGATGAAGGCAGTCAGCATATGACTTTGGCCAGGAGTCAACTTGAAATCAGGCATAGGAGTGTTTGGGTCCTTGTGCCAGAGATCAATGTAGTCGAGGATCAACTTTGGATCCAAAAGCAGAAGCACATTTGTGCCCTTGGCTCTAGCGGCCCTGACTTGCCTATCTCTAATGATTTCAGCAAGTTCCTCATCATTAGCTTCATCTTCATCAGACGGCACTTGGAAGGCGACCTGCTTCTTGTGAGGACTTGGGCGAGAACCTCGTCCAGCAGTGGTCTTTGTCTTCAGCAGAGAGGGTCCTGTTGAAGAATTTGGTGCAACTGAGGAACTAGCAGAAGCTCCTGAGGCAGTAGAGATGCCTGTAGTCCTTTGGCACGTGGCAAGATGCACAGGTGCTGAAGACTTGGTTGGAGCAGCTGAGGACTTTGGAGGAGGAGGAGCAGCGTGAGGAATTGTCCGTCGAGGCTTTGAGGATTCTGGCCGTGAGGGCATAGCTGAGGAACTTGGCCTTGAGGACATTGATGGCGAAGCACTTGTCTTGTGCGCAGGCTTCTTTGCCATGGATTTCTTCGGCTTGACAGAGGCCTCAGCGGCAGCAGCAGCAGCACAGTCTTCATTGAATTTTCTCACTGCTTCCTTAGCCTGTTTGGCCAACTTGGCCTGGCGCTTGGCCCATTCTTCAGGATAGTCCTCACCGCGCTTGAGGCTGGTGGGATCCGCTTCTTGGCCAGGTGCCAATGGAGGTCTTGGGCATGGAGGATTGAGTGCGAATTTCTTCATGTATTTAGGAGTAACATATCTGTACTCCCTCCACTCCCTAGCCCATCTCCTCTCTATCCTCTGTATGCGCACCTTGCGCTGATTCTTGTCCTCCTTACCAAACTTGGCCTCATCAGGAGTGCAATAGTCTTTGTATATGTCATCAGGGATTTCAAAGGCAGTGTTGACCTCAGGCCCCTTTCCTCCTTTCTGTGACTTCTTTCCATCAGCCATTTTCTTTAGTTGAGGAATTTGAACAATTGAATTATCTAAAGAAGTATGCAACTTTTCTTCGAGGAACGCAACAAATGAGTTCAGTTGATGAGAACCTAGTGATTCAGCAGCGGACATGAGTACCTGTGAACAGAGAATAGTATAGAGGGGGTAGGGTCCGATCACATTCACTTAGCAGAAAAAGGCAACTTGAAGAATTAGCCATAAGTGAATGTTGTAGAGGACATAAACTCATATATATAACTAATGAAGAAAAACGACGAAAACAGTAAAGACAATGCAAAGTTGAAGAACATGAACAACTGAGGAATTTCAACACTGAGGAAAAACTCAAATTGAAGATTTTCAACTTTTGGTGATGGCGTGTCCCACCGTATAAGAATGATGATTTTAGACACCGCGTACAATTGCCGTAGGGTTCTGAGAATCAAATTCTTCGTTAATTTCTTCACACTTAGATTGTTAGTCTTCATTGATTGAAGAAAAACGTTTCTTCATGTGTTGCACATCTAAGTCATCAATTTTGCATAAGTGTTAGGATGAGTGTCCTTTTCAAAGAACATTCGAAGATTCTAAGATATTTAGCTCACACCGCAACTTGCTAAATCTCTTCTCATCCAAGGGCTTTGTGAAGATATCAGCTAGCTGTTCTTCAGTCTTCACATGCTCAATAGAAATGGCGCCCTTCAACACATGATCACAAAGAAAATGATGACGAATCTGAATGTGCTTTGTCTTCGAGTGCTGAACTGGGTTGTGAGCAATCTTGATGGCACTCTCATTGTCACAGAAGAGAGGCACATTCTTCACGTTGACGCCGTAGTCCTTGAGAGTTTGCTTCATCCATAGCAATTGAGCACAGCAAGAACCAGCAGTAATGTACTCAGCTTCAGCAGTAGACAGTGATATGCAGTTCTGTTTCTTCGAGGACCAACAGACCAAAGATCGTCCGAGGAAATGACATGTACCAGATGTTGACTTGCGGTCCACACGATCACCAGCATAGTCAGAGTCAGAATATCCAATGAGATCAAAAGCCGAGCCCTTGGGGTACCATAATCCAAGTGTTGGTGTGTGAGCTAGATATCGAAGAATATGCTTCACAACCTTATGGTGTGATTCCTTCGGTGTAGCTTGAAATCGGGCACACATGCAAACACTAAGCATTATATCTGGCCTAGATGCACATAAGTACAATAAAGAACCAATCATGGAGCGGTATACCTTATGATCGAAGTCAATACCATTTTCATCAGTGCACAGATGGCCATTTGTGGGCATAGGAATTTTGACGCCTTTGCAATCTTGCATGCCGAATTTCCTCAGTACATCCTTGAGGTATTTCTCCTGAGATATGAATATGCCATTGCGTTGTTGACGAATTGAAGACCTAAGAAGAATTTCAACTCTCCCATCATAGACATTTGATATTCTTCACTCATCATATAGGCAAATTCATCACTATAACGTTTGTCAGAACAGCCAAAGATAATATCATCAACATATATTTGGCACACAAACAGTTCACCATCATAAGATTTACTGAAAAGAGTAGGGTCGAGTGAACCGGGTTTGAAGCCTTTCTTCATGAGGAATTCCTTCAAAGTATCATACCACGCCCGAGGGGCCTGCTTGAGGCCATAGAGGGCCTTATTGAGTCTGAAGACTTTGTCAGGATTCTTTGGATCTTCAAAACCTGGGGGTTGAGCAACATATACTTCTTCCTCAAGCTTAGCATTGAGGAATGCACTTTTCACATCCATTTGATATAAAGTGATATCATGATGGTTAGCATAAGCAAGTAATATGCGAATAGCCTCAAGTCTAGCAACAGGTGCAAAAGTTTCATCGAAATCAATTCCTTCAACCTGTGTGTAGCCTTGAGCTACAAGTCATGCCTTATTCCTCACCACAAGTCCATTTTCATCTTGCTTGTTGCGGTAGATCCACTTTGTGCCAATGATATTGTGCTTGCGAGGATCTGGACGTTTAACCAGTTCCCAGACGTTGTTGAGCTCGAACTGATGTAATTCTTCTTGCATGGCCTGAATCCACTCAGGCTCCAGAAATGCTTCATCTACCTTAGTGGGCTCTGTGATAGAGACAAAAGCATAGTGCCCACAAAAGTTAGATAAATGTGAAGCTTTTGAGCGTGTGAGAGGACCTGGTGCTTCAATGTCATCGATGATCTTTTCAACTTGCACTTATTTTGCAACGCGAGGATGAGCCGGTTGTCGTCGAGGAATTTGATCAGCATTTTCTTCAGCACCATTTTCTTCAGCATTTTCTTCAGGTGCATTAGCTCGACATTCTTCACGTTCTGGAATGAATTCTTCAGCAGATTCTTCGGTAGGAATGACATCCTCAGTAGCCTTGAACTTGATGGTTTCCTCAGGAGCTGGTTCATCTATCACAGAAGGTAGGTGCTCTCTTTGCGAGCCATTAGTTTCATCGAACCGCACATCTACAGTTTCAACAACCTTGTGAAGAACGTTGTTGAAGACTCTGTAGGTGCGCGAGTCCTTTTCGTAACCAAGCATGAAACCTTCATGTGCTTTTGGTGCAAATTTAGCATTGTGATGAGGATCTCTAATACAACATTTAGCACCGAAGACTTTGAAATAACTCACATTGGGTTTCTTGTCAGTGAGGAGTTCATAGGCAGTCTTCTTGAAGAGTTTGTGAAGATATACCGTGTTGATGATGTGGCACGCAGTATAAATTGCCTCAATCCAGAAGTGACGAGGCGTCTTGTACTCATCAAGCATAGTGCGAGCCATCTCAACAAGAGTCCTGTTCTTGCGCTCCAGGACGCCATTCTGCTGAGGAGTATAAGGAGCAGATAACTCATGAGTAATACCAAGTTCATCAAGATAGTCATCAAGACCAGAATTCTTGAACTCAGTTCCATTGTCACTTCTGATGTGCTTGATCTTCACACCAAAGTTGGTTGAAGCCCTCGAGGAAAATCATTTGAAGACTTCCTGCACTTCATGTTTGTAAGTAACAATGTGTACCCATGTGTAACAAGAGTAATCATCAACAATAACAAAGCCATAGAGAGATGCATCATTCGTGACTGCTGAGTAATGATTATGACCAAAGAGGTCCATGTGAAGCAATTCGAATGGTCGAGTAGTGGTCATGATAGTCTTCGCTGGATGCTTAGCCTTTGTCATCTTCCCAGCTTCACAGGCTCCACATAAGTGATCCTTGAGGAATTTGACATTTTCAATGCCAATGACATGCTTCTTCTTCGCAAGCGTGTGCAAATTCCTCATGCCTGCATGACCAAGTCGTCGATGCCATAGCCAGCCTTCTAAAGCTTTTGCAAGTAGGCACACGGCTGGTTGCGGTCCTGTAGAGAAATCAACAATATACAAGTATCCTCTCCTAAAGCCTTCGAAGACTTTGGAATTGTCAGCTTCCATAACCACAACACAACGATACTTGCCAAAGACAACAACCATATCAAGATCACAAAGCATTGAGACAGAGATGAGGTTGTATCCTAAGGACTCGACAAGCATGACTTTGTCCATGTGTCGATCCTTTGTGATAGCAACCTTACCTAGACCCAATACCTGACTTTTGCCTTTGTCAGCGAAGATGATATGCTTCATATGAGATGGAGATATGGGAGCATCCATCAATAGATTCTTGTCACCAGTCATGTGATTTGTACATCCACTATCGAGGATCCACTTAGTGGCTTTGGGTTGATCATCCTGCAGATGAATTAGTGCAGCTTACGAACTCATATACTTCATCAGTGAAGAATATGACATCAATTCATCAGATCAATTTCATCAAGTAATAGAACAGATAAAGCAGTGTGAGGACGTGAGAAATGAAAGTTCATTTCATCATGATTAGCCTGCGTCCTTTCAGGCACTTTTCAGGTCTCCAGCAAATTCTTCAGACGTTTGAGCACGTCTGGAGACCCGACCCTGCATAAGAGATTAGTTATTTTTCGTCACCACCCACATCTGAAGGGGTGGCAAAGAGTTCATCACTCTGCGAGCTCCATACGAGAAAGGTGGCATAGAAGCCAATCCATTTCGTTTCACATAAGAGGAGTTAGGGTAAGCATATGAATAAGCAGAGAAATTCTTCGAGGACTTATGAACATAATGATTAGAAGAGTAATGCTCATATTCATAGCCCTTAGCTCTTCCCTGTGAAACAGAGTTGTTAGCACGATGATATTCATATGAGGACTTTGGTCCTTTTGAGGAATATGATCCACGTGAGGAATTCGGTCCGTATGAGGACTTGGATCCATATGAAGAATTTGGTCCATATGAAGAATTTGATCTGGGGTTCCTATTCTTCACAGGTGGTGTCATGAGGACATTCACCTGAAGACTTTCAAGGCACCTTTTGGGAACCCAGATTTTCTTCATAGGGGAACCGTTCCTGCAGTTAGTACCAACATATCTAGCAAATACTTCACCATTCTGATTTTTGAACAGTTTATAGTTGGAGTCAAATGACTCATCGGAAGAATGGGGAGATTCACATGTAAAGCCAGATAGATTAGATGGATCAACTGGAGGTCCCTTTGCAGCAACCCATGAGGTTTTGGGGTACTGCTCAGGCTTCCAATATGCACCATCAGCATTGAGTTTCCTCTCAAAGGCAATAGCCTCTTTCCTAGGGTTCCTGTTGAGGATCTGCTTTTTAAGCACATCACAAAGAGTCTGATGCCCTTTGAGGCTTTTGTACATGCCTGTCATGTACAATTCCTTCAGCCCTACATCGTCAGTGATACTAGCAATGTCCTCAGATGAGGAATTAGTGATAGCAGAGGCAGGTGAAGAATTTGTAACATTAGAAGCATTTGAACATTCAGGTGAAGAATTAGCAGATTCACGTTCAATGCACTTCAAACATGGAGGGACAAATTCTTCCTAAGAAGCGCTGATTTGTTGAGCAAGTAATGAATCGCGCTCCTTCTGAAGATCTTCATAACTCACTCTTAGCTTCTCAAGATCTTGCTTTCTTTGAAGAAATTCATAAGAAAGCTTCTCATGATCAGACAAGAGAGTGTTATGATGACCTTGAAGATTGTCAAACCTAGTCTGAAGTCTCTGAAGATTTTCAGTCAAGGTTTTAGTGCGATCCATTTCTTCACCCAACATATCATCACTTTTGTCTAGCATGTTTTGAACCTTTTCAAAAGCCCTTTGTTGTTTCACAGCAATCTTAGCAAGTTTAGAGTAGCTGGGCTTGAGGTTTTCATCAGATTCATTCTCACTAGATTCAGAGGAGGTATATTTGAGTACCTTGGCACCCTTTGCCATGAAGCAATAGGTGGGAGCGTAGTCATCATTGCCTTCATCAGCCTTGTTGGTGAAGCCATTTTCTTCAGAGTTGAAGATAGACTTGCTGACGAATGCAGTAGCGAGAGCTAGACTCGCTACTCCAGACTCGGACTCCTCAGATGCCTCCTCTTCCTCATGTTCCTCAGATTCAGCTTCAGAGTCCATTTCCTTGCCAATGAATGCCCGAGCCTTCTTGGAGCTGCTCTTCTTGTGAGATGAAGACTTTGAGGATTTTGATGATGAAGATTTTGAGGATTTCTTCTTTTTCTTCGCATCATCAGAACTGTAATCCTTGTATTTCTTCTTCTTTGATTCCTTTTCCCACTGAGGACAATCTTGAATGTAGTGTCCAGGTATCTTGCATTTGTGACAAAGCCTCTTCTTGTAGTCACTGGATGAGGAATCATTGCTCCTTGAGGGTCTTCCAAAGCGACCACGTCTTGAGAAATTCTGAAATTTCTTCACGAGCAGTGCTAGTTCATGGCTCAGTTCTTCAGGATCACCAAGGCTGCTGCCAAAGTCTTCATCTTCAGACTCAGAAACTGCCTTGGCCTTCAGTGCACGTGATCTGCCATAGCTCGAACCATAGAGATCTCTCTTTTCAGCAAGCTGGAACTCATGAGTATTTAGCCTCTCGAGGATATCAGCGGGATCAAGTGACTTGTAATCAGCACGTTCTTGTATCATCAATGTCAGAGTATCAAATGAGGAATCAAGCGATCTCAACAATTTCTTCACCACCTCATGGTCGGTGATGTCAGTGGCACCAAGCGCTTGAAGCTCATTTGAGATGTCAGTGAGGCGTTCGAAGGTTTGCTGAACATTTTCATTGTCGAGTCTTTTGAAGCGGTTGAAGAGATTGCGAAGAACATCAACTCGAGAGTCACGCTGTGTTGAGACTCCTTCATTGACTTTGGACAGCCTATCCCAGATAAGCTTAGCAGTTTCCAAAGCACTCACTCTTCCATACTGTCCTTTGCTCAGATGGCCACAAATGATATTCTTCGCTTGAGAATCGAGTTGCTTGAATCTCTTCACATCAGCAGCATTCAGAGAAGGTGTGACTGAGGGAACACCATTTTCCACAACATACCAGAGATCGTTATCAATTGCCTCAAGATGCATTCGCATCTTATTCTTCTAGTAGGGGTAGTCCGTCCCATCGAAGGTAGGACACCCAGCAGAGACCTTGATCATACCTGCGGTCGACATAACTAAAACTCCAGGCGGTTAAACCAAAATCACACAGAACAAGGGAGTACCTTGCTTTGATACCAATTGAAAGTGTGTTATATCGACTAGAGGGGGGTGAATAGGCGATTTTTATGAATTCTTCACTGAGGAATTTGCGAGTGAGGAAATTCCCTAGTGAAGAACTGCTTGTAGCGGAATAAGTACTCAGAAGTAAACATAACAGAATGCAAGCATGGTCATCATGATGAAATGAAGATAAGCACAGAGTACAGAAAGCGTAATCACAGGATAACACAGGATGAAGACAAACAGACTGAAGAAATTGAACTGAGGAAATTGAGAAAGTCTTCAGTCAAAGTCTTCAAACACAGATATGAACAAGCATACAGCACAGTTATGAGGAAATGAAAGAGTTGAGGAAATAGAACCAGTAAGCTTGGTGAAGACAATGTTTGGAGACCAGTTACAACTGTTGTCTTAGTTGTACATCTGGTTGGAGCGGCTAGGTATTTAAACCTGAGGACACACAGTCCTCACCATATTCTCCTTGAGCTAAGGTCACACAGACCTCGCTCAATCACTCGTCGTAAGTCTTCAAGTGACTTCCGAACCTTCACAAACTCGATCACTCGGCGATCCACAATTCCTCTTGGATGCTCTAGACCATGACGCCTAACCGTCTGGAAGAAGCACAGTCTTCAAAGGTAACAAGCGTCGGATCCACGCAGGATCAATCTCTTCAGAGCTCAATCACTTTGGGTTTGTAGGTGTTTGGGTTTGGGTTTTCCTCACTTGATGATTTTCGCTCAAAGTCCTCAGAGGATGGGATGCTCTCAAATGACAAGTGTCAGTTTCTCTCGGAGCAGCCAACCAGCTAGTGGTTGTAGGGGGCGGATATTTATAGCCTAGGGAGTAGCCCGACATGATAAGACATAAATGTCCTTCAATGATATGACCGTTAGGTGGGTAGATATTTTGGGACAGCTGGCGCGTAGCACAGCAACAGTCGGATATTTGAGGCTCAAATTCCTCAGGGCTATCATGTTCCTCACTGTGTAGGCAATCCGCACTGGCGAATTCTTAACTCCTTAGTCAGAACAAATTCCTCAGAGACCAGAAGAACTTCGTCTCTGTCACTAAAGAATATGACTGAACTGTATGAGATTTCCAATGGCTTCACTCGAAGGGATTGGTAGGTGTAGGATTTTGAGTTGAGCATCACATGGAAATTTTTCCTTAGTATTTCCTCAACCCCCTTTAACAGTACGGTGTTTCCTATGACTCAAGAAAGAGAAAATGAAACTACGAAAACAAAAGTCTTCACGCTTCATGTTCCTCAAATGAATACCAAGTCTTCAAGGTTACACCAATTTCTTCACTTTCAAAGTCTTCAGAAAGTCTTCAGAAATCCAAAGTCTTCAGTCGAAGAACTTCATTTTTAGGGGTCGACTTTCTCTGTAAATATCAAACTCCTCATAGACTTATAGACCTGTGTACACTCATAAACACATTAGTCCCTTAACCTATAAGTCTTCAATACACCAAAATCACTAAGGGGCACTAGATGCACTTACAAAACACCAATTAAAACACAAAACCACATCTAACCAGAGGCTAGATGATTTATTCAAAGCAAAACAGGACCTAAAAAGCAAGAAAAAAATTAAAATTGGGTTGCCTCCCAACAAGCGCTATTGTTTAACGTCCCTAGCTAGGCATAAAAACATGAATAGATCTAAGTGTTATCATCTTTGGCTTTTATATTTTTGATGGAATTATAATCGAATTCGGGGGGCTCCTTGCGTTTCCCTTCATATTCAGAAATTTTTAGATCAAGAGCATCCAACCGCTTATTGCAAAGAGTAATCAACATATTCATGCGATGAAAGTTTCCGCTAACATTTTTAAGAGGTTCAAGAGATTTTTGCAGAATTTTTATTACTTCGCATAACTTCTCAAAAACTTGGGCCCCTTCTTGGGTATGAGGTAATCCATTTTGTGGAGGTAGTATTCCTACTATTCCCTCTATAATTTCATACGCAATGCTAGGATCAAGTTCAATAAATTTTCCTTTAGCGGCAAAATCCAAGAGTTGCCTATGGGCATGCTTGGCCCAACATAAAAATTACGAAGTAAGATCTTGAAATTTCCCTCGATAGTGTAATTACGATAGAATTCCATCATCCTATACCAAGCATCTTTCAAATTTTCTCCTTGTCTTTGTTTGAAGTGAAGAACTTCAAAATCGGGAGACAAAGGAAGGGGAAAAAGACTTGCCATGGGAGCGAGAGAAGCACACAAAAAGCAAACGAAGAAGACGAACGGAAGAGGGGCGAAGAAAAGGCGAATCTTTTCGAAATCGTTTTAGAAGTGGGCGAGAGGAAAACGAGAGGCGAATGGCGAATAATGTAATGCGAGAGATGAGAGTTTATTATGGGTACTTGGTATGTCTTGACTTGGCGTAGATCTCCCCGGCAACGGCGCTAGAAATCCTTCTTGCTACCTCTTGAGCTTGTGTTGGTTTTTCCCTTGAAGAGGAAAGGGTGATGCAGCAAAGGAGCGTAAGTATTTCCCACAGTTTTGAGAACCAAGGTATCAATCCAGTAGGAGACTATGCAGCAAGACACCGAATACCTTACAAACAAACACCAACTTGCAACCAACGTGACAAAGGGGTTGTCAATCCCTTCACGGTTATTCACAAAGTGAGATCTGATAGAGATGGATAAACGTAAAGTAATATTTTTGGTATTTTTGGTTTATGGAACAGAAAGTAAAGATTGCAAAATAAGGGAACAGCGATAGAAATTGGCAAGTTGACGGGAAACTAATAGGATGGAAAATAGACCCGGGGCCATAGGTTTCACTAGAGGCTTCTCTCAAGATAGAAATTATTACGGTGGGTGAACAAATTACTGCCGAGCAATTGATAGAAAAGCACAAAGTTATGACGATATCTAAGGCAATGATCATGAATATAGGCATCACGTCCGTATCAAGTAGACCGACTCCTACCTGCATCTACTACTATTCCTCCACACATCGACCGACTCCTGCCTGCATCTAGAGTATTAAGTTATAAGAACAGAGTAACACATTAAGCAAGATGACATGATGTAGTGGGATTAACTCAAGCAATATGATGAAACCCCATCTTGTTATCCTCGATGGCAACAATACAATATGTGCCTTGCTGCCCCTACTGTCACGGGGAAAGGACACCACAAGATTGAACCCAAAGTTAAGCACTTCTCCCATTGCAAGGAAAACCAATCTAGTTGGCCAAACCAAATCGATAATTCTAAGAGACTTGCAAAGATATCAAATCATGCATATAAGAATTCAGAGGAGATTCAAATAATATTCATAGATATGCTGATCATAAATCCACAATTCATCGGATCTCGGCAAATACACCGCAAAAGAGTATTACATCGAATAGATCTCCAAGAACATCGAGAAGAACTTTGTATTGAGAATCAAAGAGAGAGAAGAAGCCATCTAGCTACTAGTTATGGACCCGTAGGTCTGAAGTGAACTACTCACGCTTCATCGGAGAGGCAATGGTGTTGATGTAGAAGCCCTCCATGATTGATTCCCCTTCCGGCAGGATGCCGGAAAAGGCCCCAAGATGGGATCTCACGGGTACAGAAGGTTGCGGCGGTGGAAAAGTGGTTGCGTGGCTCTCCTGGATGTTTTTGGGGTACAAGAGTATATATAGGAGGAAGAATTAGGTCAGGAGACCTACGAGGGGCCCACAAGGTCGGGGGGCACGCCCCACCCCCCTAGGCGTGCCCTCCACCCTTGTGGCCGCCTCAAGGCTCCTCTGACTTGCAATCCAAGTCTCCTTGGTGTCTTCTAGTTCAAGAAAAATCTTGGCGAATGTTTTATTCCGTTTGGACTCCGTTTGGTATTCCTTTTCTGCGGAACTCTAAAACAAGGAAAAAATAGAAACTGGCACTGGGCTCTAGGTTAATAGCTTAGTCCCAAAAATCATATAAAATAGCCTATTAATGCATATAAAACATCCAAAACAGATAATATAATAGCATGGGACAATCAGAAATTATAGATACGTTGGAGACGTATCATACTGCTACCAAAACAGGAGAGAATATCACTCCCCTGCCCCCCCCCCCCCCCCGCGGTAGTAGGTCCGACACCTGGTCCGGTGGTGCCGCTGTAACAAGGGAGCGATACTATCGGCCTTGTGCGTGGTACTACCAGCCTAGAGCCAGTAGTGGTAGTATTGCTCCCATGAAGAGGTGGTACTACTGCTGCTACTTGTGGTACTACCAGGTGTACAAGTAGAATCATATTGATAGGATTTGAGGCTCGGAAACTTGGGAAGGAAATGTAGATGCAATATTTGTCTTTTTATATGATTTGATTCTACCCATACCATCCAACATGGATCCCTTTTTAATAATCAGATTTCCTATTACCAAAGAAAGTAAAATTGCCAGAAACATCTTCTTCATTCTTTTCCTTTCCGAAGGAAACCTAACTTTATTATGTCTCTTTTGCATATGCATGTGACCTGTGTAGCTTAAGCACATGGTTAGTCTCACCCTTGGAAGTTTGCACCATTGCGGTACGCTTGCCATTCCTGGTGATGGGAATCGTTGCATGGAAAAACAAAAACAAAATCTACGCACACGCAATGATCTATCCATGGAGATGCATAGCAACGAGGGGGAGAGTATGTCTACGTACCCTCGTAGACCGTAAGTGGAAGCGTTTGACAAGCGGTTGATGTAGTGGAACTTCTTCTAGCTCCGACCGATCATGTACCGAACGCACGACACCTTCGAGTTCTGCACACATTCAGCTCGGTGACGTCCCTCGCCTTCTTGATCTAGCAAGACATCGAGGTAGTAGATGAGTTCCGTCAGCACGATGGCATGGTGACGGTGAGAGTGAAGTGATCTCCGCAGGGCTTCACCTAAGCACTACAAAAATATGACCGGAGGTGTAAACGCTGGAGGGGGCGCCGCACACGACTAGGCAATTGTCTGTTTTGTGCTAGGCACCCCCTCCCACATATATATAGGTGGGAGGGAGGGAGGGAGGAGCAGCCAAAGGAGGCACCCAAGTAGGAGGAATCCTACTTGGGGTCCCTCCCAAGCCGCGCCTCCCCTTTCCTTATTTGGAGTGCGGGGAAAGGCAGGGGAGGGTGGCGCCCCCCTTTCCTTTCTCCCATGAGAGGGAAAGGTAGGAGGGGCTAGCCCTCCCCCTTTTCCTTCCCTAGGGCTAGCCAAACAAGGGAGGGGCGCACCAGCCCCTTGTGGGCTGGTTTGTCCTCTCCTTTGGCCCATAAGGCCCATATCTTGCCGGGGGGGAGTCGGAACCCCTTCCGGTGACCCGATTCCTTCCCGGTACGTCCCGAAACACTTCCGGTGTCCAAATACCATCGTACTATATATTAATCTTTACCTCTCGACCAGTTCGAGACTCCTCGTCATGTCTGTGATCTCATCTGGGACTCCGAACAACATTCGGTCACCAAATCATATAACACTATATCGTCAACAAACGTTAAGCGTGCGGACCCTACGGGTTCGAGAACTATGTAGACATGACCGAGACACCTCTCCGGTCAATAACCAATAGCAGAACCTGGATGCCCATATTGGCTCCTACATATTCTACGAAGCTCTTTATCGGTCGAACTATTATTCCCTTTGTCTATCGGTATGTTACTTGCCCGAGATTCGGTCGTCGGTGTCTTCATACCTAGTTCAATCTCGTTACCGGCAAGTCTCTTTACTCATTTCGTAATGCATCACCTTGTGACTAACTCCTTAGTCATTTGCTTGCAAGCTCATGATGTGTATTACCGAGAGGGCCCAGAGATACCTCTCCGATATTCGGAGTGACAAATCCTAATCTCGATCTATGCCAACTTAACAAACACCTTCGGAGATACCTGTAGAGCATCTTTATGATCACCCAGTTATGTTGTGACGTTTGATAGAACACAAGGTATTCCTCCAGTATCCGGGAGTTGTATAATCTCATAGTCGAAGGAATAAGTATTTGACATGAAGAAAGCAATAGCAATAAAACTGAACGATCATTATGCTAAGCTAACGGATGGGTCTTGTCCATCACATCATTCTCCTAATGATGTGATCCCGTTATCAAATGACAACACATGTCCATGGTTAGGAAACCTTAACCATCTTTGATCAACGAGCTAGTCTAGTAGAGGCTTACTAGGGACATGGTATTTGTTTATGTATTCACACATGTATTTAAGTTTCCGATCAATACAATTCTAGCATGAATAATAAACCTTTATCATGATTAAGGAAATATAATAATAACCATTTTATTATGGCCTCTAGGGCATATTTCCATCACCTGGCCATCGCTGAAGATCGAAAAGGAGGGGGAAAAGGGATCGAAAGGATTCGATGTGCTCTTTTCTTCATGCGCTGGAACTTGGGGATGATGAGAGCAGGAGCGAGAGGAATGCCATGAAGGTGGAATGAATCCACTATGTACCTTTTATAAGCTAGTAAAAACATTGAAGAGGCGTACTGTGTGGCAGTAATTTTTGCGAGTTCCCAAGGCGATATTCGTTACGTGCACGCACAAATTGAGCAGATCTTACTGATAATGCCGCCGAAAATCTATGGCACGATCTCTTTATTCACAAGACGTGCCAATGGCAACGGCCTCGAGTTGTGCTAACACGGCATAGTTATTGTTGAAAGGACCCTTCGGTTATGTAGTACGTTGTGGCCTTTCCGGTTCGGCCAAAGTTGTCAGAACGTGATCAAACTGGTGCCCCCATTTCGGTAGAAGAAAACTTCGCCGTTAAGATAACTAGGCATTGAGGGGGTCTCCGGATCCGACAAAAAAGGAAGAGTACTTCTCGGAAGGATTAGTTGGGGGTCCTCGGATGTTTGAGGTATACTATTCCTCGGACCAATTTCTGGTCACTTTGGAGATAGATGCATGAAGAAGGTGTTGAACCAGTTTGCAAGGCCGAAGACCAATGAAAAAGAACAAGTCGTCCGAGGACAGTCCTCAGCTTGAAGACCGGTTCAAGGGCTATTGATGGTGTCCTAGATAAGGGGGTGCTGACCGCGTCGGCTCCTCGGCGTGGGCTGTGTCGAGGACCCCTGAAACAGCAAACAAGTGGGCCACGTTCTCCAGCCCCCCCCCCCCCCCCCGCATCTATATAAGCCGAGTGGTTTAGATCGTAGAGGGACTCATTCTTACACAATCTCGAGGTACATCAACATGTACTCTATACCCCATCCATAATCAATACAACAAAGCAACACATAGGATTTTACCTCTTCGAGAGGGCCTGAACCTGGGTAAACACCGTGTCCCCCGTGTGTCCTGTTACCATCGTGCCAAGATCACTAGCTCAGGACCCCCTACCCGAGATCTGCCGGATTCAACCATCAATAGGTTGATACTAGCAGCTATTTCTACCGGTTCATACCATTTTTCCATCATAGCAACAGTAAAAGTTCTCCTAAAGGATAGTTTCAGTTGTGAGCCATCCCAAGCCACACAAACTGAGACATTTTTCTCATTACAAATTAGATACAAGTCCCAGAATTGAACAGCTAGTGGGGATGTGCCAAACCAAGTATCCTCCTAGATCTTACTTTGGCACCATCCCCAGTGATCCATCTATAACCAAATTTGGTTACTCTAGTAACAGAAGTGACTCCTTTCAAGAAAACTGATGCATCAGTATAAGAACTGGTGAAACTGTTTGGAGAGTTATTGTTGTACTGGCTGTCTATATATGACAGTTTTCCAAAGCTTACCGTCTCCATTAACATATCTTTTGAGCCAAGAGCCTAGTAAACACATATTCAGTACTTTAAGATTGGGTATACCATGCACACCAAACTCTTTTTTTCATACAAATCATGCCTCAGTTAGCCAGGTGTAATTTCCTATGTCCTTCAAAATCATTCCATAACAATGTGCCATTTGGGTATTAACCATATCTACGGCCCATTTTGGAAATTTGAAGAATGAAAGGAGATGTATTGGGATGCTAGCAAGACAAGCTTGAATGAGAACAAACCTCCCCTTATAAGAGAGTAGTTTACCTCTCCACCCAGCAATTCTTTTAAGAATTTTATTTATGAGAGGTTGTATATCCTCTCTTCGCTAAGAGCATCTCCAACAGCCGCGCCAAACAAGCGCCGCGCCGCAAAATTGCCCATTTTAACGAGCGCGCAACCGGTATAGTGGCTCCAGCAGACGGGCAAAAACCGCGCGCGCGGCATATCTAGTTCAGCGCGCGGGCCGAAACTCCATCGGGCGCCGCTTATTTGCTGAGCCCGCTCCCGCACGCTGGACTCTCGCGCGCTCGCTCGCAACTCACCCCCCTCCAGCCGCGGCGCTGCCGCCGCCCGCGCCATCAAGCGACCGTTCGGCGCTTCCCCGGCCTATCCCCGTGTCGCGGCGGCTTCCTCCGCCCCCCTCTAGTCAACGCCGCCCCTCGCGCGCGTCTGTCCTCCGACGAGCAGCGCCCAGGCGCTCGCTGCCGCTCGGCGCCCGCAAGGTGTTCGACAAAACGCCTGCAAGGTATGTGTTGCTCAAACTTCATGAATTTGGTGCATGTTGATTGTAGTTTTTATAGCATAGTATTGAACATTGTAGATGAGTTCGTCTTATGATTCTTCCGAAGAAGAATTTGATATGGAAGAGCAGGAGGATCTTGCAATGATCCTAACTATGCACATCAATAAAAAAACGAAGCACGGTGGTTCGGTTATGGGTCGGCAGAAAATTTGGAGGGATAGGATTGATGCCCACAACAGATTGATCAGGCATTATTTTGCGGAGAATCCCACATACCCCGAGTCGTATTTTTGTCGCCGGTTTAGGATGAGCACCGAGTTGTTCAGGCGCATTGCAGAGAAACTAGCGAGCCATGACCGATTTTTTCAACAAAGGAGGAATGCCGCCGGAGAGCTCGGACATAGCACCTTTCAGAAGGTGACAGCCGCTTTGCGTATGTTGGCATACGGTATCCCGGCTGATCTAGTTGATAATCACTTGGCTATGGGTGAGAGCCAAGCCATCATGTGTGTCAGGCGCTTCGCAGTCGGAATTGTGCAAGTGTTTGGCCAGGAGTATTTGAGACCTCCCAATGCTGAAGATGCCGCAAGGCTATTGGAGATGAACAAAGCTCGCGGCTTTCCTGGTATGCTTGGCTCAATAGATTGCATGCATTGGAGTTGGAAGAATTGTCCAAAGGCATGGCATGGGCAATTCCACGGCCCAAAAAAAGGGTTCCACTATAAACCTTGAAGCGGTGGCCGATCAAGAGACTTGGATTTGGCATGCATTCTTTGGAATGCCTGGATCTTTGAATGACATCAATGTTGTCAACCGGTCACCACTGATGAATAAGATTGCAAATGGTGATTTGCCACCGGTGCAGTTTGTAGCAAATTGCCGTACATATAACTATGGCTATTATTTAGCGGATGGCATCTATCCAAAGTGGCAAACCTTTGTGAAGCCGTTAAAAAAGCCGGAAGGTAAGAAAAATCTTGATTTCCACAATGCTCAGGCGGCGGCTAGAAAAGATATGGAGAGAGCTTTTGGGATTTTGCAAGCCCAATTTGCTATTGTGAGAGGACCGGCTAGATTTTGGGATCAAAAAATGCTTTGGTACATCATGCACGCTTGTGTGATCCTGCATACTATGATCATCAAGAATGAGCGTGGCCAAGATGTAGACTACTCTGAGTATGAGCTTTTGGGACATTCCGTGCGAGTGCGACGGAGGGCTGAAAGGTGGCCTGTTTTGTTGCCTCCTATCATGCCATTCGACGTTCCGCAGCGCATGATGATCTTCAGAAGGATCTCATTGAGAAGTGGTGGGTATGAAATGGACGACAAAGAGCATCATGATTTGTGCGTTTGATATTGCATTGTTGAACTATTTGTTGCGTTTATTGCACTATTTGTTGTATTGAACGATAAACTATTTGTTTGAGTTGTAATAACGAAATTGAACTATTTATTTTGATTTATTTTTGTTTGTGTTTGATCTTTTTCTTCTGTTTTGGAATGCATATGTTGTTTGTGCGAGAGTCGCGCGCGCTGCATTTTAGCGCGGCTGCTGGAGCTGCGCGCGCGTGCTGCATTTTAGCGCGGCTGCTGGAGCCAGCGCTGCCCGCCGCGCCAAATCAGGCAATGGGCGCACGGCAAAGTAGTTTTTAGCGCGCGGCGCGTTCGGCGACTGTTGGAGATGCTCTAACATGGAGAGGAATCATATTGCTCTTGTGCATGCCTTGTTTTTTTTTTATTGCAAACTTATCCTCATAAAACTCTTATTTTTCATCACACGAAATAAAAATAGTATATATACACATAACGTATCGACGGGACGCGGCATACAGTCGCGCGGGCATGGCTAGTTTGGCCTATACACCTACAAAGATCCGGCTGAAATCCAGCTTTCAATCAACCAGCGATCTTTATGAGCGACGGCGTGTACATGAACACGAGCGTCTTGGCGATCACTCCACTGCGCGCAGAATTACGTCCGCAGTTCTTCAGCTGCCCTCTAACGTCGACCACCACGCGCGCCTTTCCGGTGCCGGCGATGCAGCAGTGGTGCATGGACCGGCCCGCGAGCAGCAGCATCTCCCCTGTGCTCGCGCACATCCCCACCGGCACCACACGCGCCAATATGTACTCCGTGTCCAACCCGAGGACCTGCGTCCACGTCCCCGCCGCCGTGCGCAGCCACACCGTGCCTAGCAAGCTCTTCCACGTCGCGACGACGCACAGCGCGCCGCCCACGTTGCCCAGCGCCACGTCCTGGCACCTCCACCGGCACGGGGGACCGTCGACAACGCTGTACTCGCCGCTCGTCACGTCGAAGGAGAGGAGGGTGGACGCTCCGGGCTGGGCCTGCGACTTGGGGCCGGCGCCGGCGCCGTCGAGGAAGCGGTCGTCGATGACCCAGTACACCGTGCTGCCGACGGACGCGGGGGGCGTGCCGTAGATCGGGCACGGCGGATCACGGGCGGCAGGGCGCCACGAGGGCGGGCCCTGGCCCTGCCCCAGCGCGAGGACCTCGACGCCGATGCTGTACGCCCCGGCCTGGACGTCGTGGACGCGGTAGTAGTAGCGGACCGCCTTGAGCGCGCGCGCGGCCGCGTCGTAGCAGAAGCCGAGGCGGTCGATGCCGGCGCCGCTGCAGCTGGGCGCGCCGCGCGGGAGCCGCGCCGACTCGCCGGTGGCCGGGTTCCACGCGAGCAGCTCCGCGGCGCTGCAGACGAGGAGGACGCCGTCGCAGTGCACGATGCTGCGGTCGAAGCTCCGCGGGGAGCGGAGCTGGACCCGTGACACGGGCCCGCCGCACTCGCCGGACTCACGGTACCGGTATATCTTGAGGAATGGGCCCGACCCGGGGCTGCACGGCGAGACCACGGGCATCTCCGCCCGCCAGCGCTGCAGGTGCGCGCGGGCGAAGGCGGGGTCGCGGCCGACCGTGGCGCGCCAGGCTCTGCATACGTGGCGAAACCGGAGGACATCGTCGGTGGGCAGCCTCTCCAGAATATCGAGAACGACGGCATCGGGAAGTGACAGCGCCGCCGCTGTCTCGTCAGTACAGATCTTCCTCTTCTTCTTGGGTGGATTAGCATCCATTGTTGTGACTACAAACTGCTCTCGGCAATTTAGATAGAACATGTAAATGTAGGATGCGACTACGTCACTGAGCGTGGTCACCCCCTCCCGTTTCTGGTAAGGCCGCTCTGTGCAAAACTACGGGAGTGCGAAATATTTCTATGCGTTGATTTGAGCCCGGTGAGGGTATATATAAACGGAAGTAGAGAAGAGGGAACGAGAAAGACTCGGAGTAGGACTACAAGAAAATCTCTCTATATAATCTACGCCGTTGTAGGAATTGGTGTAGATGTCGACCCCAGAAATTCGCACTCCCGTGATCCGAGACACGCGCGTAAGTGGTTGCCGTCGCCTTGATGCATGCAGAAAAACTCGAACCGGATGAGGCATTGTAGCTAGCATGGGGCCGCCTTTTAACAGGTGCCTGAAAAAAAATGTTTTCATCAGTCATTTTATTTCCTGACAATCAGATCAAGATCCAACCTCATATATCATGCCGCGGACTGTTCATCTTCTTCCCTCCTTCTTCACCGCAGCCTACCCCGCCCCATTCGTCTGCCTCCACCCCCCGCGGCCGGCGGGCGCTACCGCGCACCGCCTCACTGCCCCACCTTCCCCTCAACCTCCTCCCACGGTCATTGTTGGCCACCACTCCGACCGTCCCTCTTAGCCCCGCCTTACCAGAGAAAAACCTCTAGTGATCCCCTCCACCCCAATCCCTAAGATAGATAATGAGGCTATGACTCCCCTCTAGTGAGGTCATGGCTTCCCCTTAAGATAGATGGTGGGGCTATGACTTTCTCCGATGAGATCGGGATGAACTAGAATAGGTAACTGACGCGAATAAAACATTTAGCCACCTGAGATATAGCAAAACCGTGGTAGTATAGGATCACCTCCACATTGTCTACACATGCATCCACGGGGCACACACCTATCCAGCCACGCCAGTTGTCCGATTGCCTCGCGATCCACATAGTCAGTGGCGGAGCTACAAGGAATTTTCTCGGTGGGCCAAGCCAAAGGCAGACAAAAACTTTTGCCCTTGTAGTCCAATTTCACCTTTATAATTAAGTAGTTTTGGCTCATGTTGGGCGGGCCATGGCACTGTTTTGTTCCTACGTAGCTCCGCCAGTGCACATAGTCATTGGATTTCGCATGAGTACATAGTAAGTTTTAAGTTTTTAGTCATCTCACAAAAAAAGTTTTAAGTTTTAGTCTCTGAAATTGTCGATCACACGTTCAGAATCTTATGAGTTTGTCGGTTGCTCGTGCCAAGTTTTAGAAGTTGAAACTTAAAACATAAAAAAATCTATCGTAGGTTTTGAAACATCAGATTTTGTCGGGCGCTCGTACCAACAAGTTATAGAAGTTGAAACTTAATGAAAGTTAAAAACTCATCAAAATGTATTCAAATGAGTCTCATTTGAAAGCCCTCATCATCAAAAACACGAATATGCAAGCAAAATAAAATTTAGACTTTTCATTAAAAAAGTGATAAAAATTTGAAAAATCGAAAGCCAAAAGAAAAGAACCGAAATAACTGGTTGCCCTTCCCAAGGGGGAAGGAGGCACCAACGAGTGATCGTTCCCCTGGGGTTTCGATCGAGCGAACTGTTTTGGTGGCGAAACCACCCCAGGGCAAAGTAGGCATAACCGGCCCATTTAGCACGCCTCCTATTCCGATCGGCATTTTACGGGAAAAATTACAAACTTTTGACATATTAAAAACATTAGGTAAAACTGATTTATCAGTAGATAAAGGTTTCGGATGCATTAAAAAAGTTGCCATGATTTTAATCTAAATAATTGCCATTCCCAAAAAACAAAGACAATTACTCTGCAAAAGGTTTTAAAAAAATTGTGAGTGACATATTTGTTTTTTATGAATTTTTTCATGAGATGTTTCATGCCATGTTTGTGAGAATATTTGTTCTTTATTTTGCTATGGACTGGTAAAAAATGGCAAGTCAAAGTATTAAAAATTCTAAAAGTTTGCCATATTACAATAACATATTACACAACAAGGCCGTGATCTAGAAAACAAAAGTTCATAAATTTGCCATGTGACATTACAAATTTATATAAATAATGGACACCACTTTACCGGGTCAAAAAAATGAATTTTCCATATGAACACAAACATTCCATTTTAGAAATGCCATGAGTTAGGGCACAAAAATTATATTTTTTCCGCGTGAAAAATCAACTAAAATTATGTACATTTGACATGTCATAGAAAGCAAAAATGCCAAGGTGTGTAAAATAAAAGTATCATGCTACTTACAATGAAAGCTACCAAGGGCTAATTAAATAAACTTGCTATGGTCTAACTAATAAAATATTCCTGGTCTAAAAAATAAATTGACATGCTACCCAACAAATATATGTTCCTTGGTCAATCTACTAGTATATTTGCCATGGTAAGTCCAATAAGATTGGCATGGTAAGTATAGTTATATATTTGCCATGCTAAGTCTACTAAGTTTGCCATGATCCAAAAAAATTAAAAAATGTAATTTGTGTAGAATTGCCATGATGCTCTAAGAACAAATCATGTAGCATAATTGACAAGGTATCTACAATAAAAATGCCATGTTTAAAAACAAAATGCAAAAAAATTGCAACGATCCTTTTCTAAACTTGCCGTGTCACTAGTGCAAACACTATTTTCTACAAGTTGCCACGATTCAGAAATTTGGAATTTGACATGTGATAAGTAAAAACTTTACCATGGCAAATCTATGTGATCGCAAAAAAATCATTTTATATCAATGCAAACCTGCCATGTGATTCAAAAAGTTGTCATGTTTCAAAGAACAAACTTCCTCTAAAATTGTCATGTGATGATTCCACACTTTTTTTCTCACAAAACTTGCCATACTCTATAGAAAATATTTGCCATGTGACCATTACACTTTTGCCATGTGACTATTACAAAATCTTAGAAATTTTTCCATGATGTTTTCAACAACTTTTTCTAAATTTGTCATGTTCTACGTAAATAGCATTTCCCCCCTAGTTGTACATTGTGTCTAGTTCAAACATTATAAAAAAAATGCAAAAAAAAAACAGGAAAATAACGAAGCTGTGGCCTCCCACACGTTGGGCCGGGCCGGTCTTGCATTCCCTGAGGAGAGGCTGCCCTACATATCGCAGGAAGGGGCAAACCTATTCCACGCTCAGGTCGCTGGTTAGCCTCCGCGTTCCCTACGTACTGATTTTAGGCGAGAGCTCCTATTGGGCGACCTCCTATTTGGGCGCTGGCCAACATGCCAGCGCGCACCCACTCCCCTCCTGTTTTTTCTTTATTCCGTATTATTATAATTATTTTAATTTTTCTGTTTTTACTTCTTTATAACAATTCGGAATATAAAAAAAGTTCAAAATTTAAGGAAATAATAAAAATTTTGAGGAAATGTTTCAGAAATCATAACATGTCCATGGTTAAAATGATGTTCATGATTTCGAAAAATAAATTGTTCGCCGATTGCAAAAACTGTTCGTGAATTCAAAAATTGATCATTAATTTTAGAAAAAGTTAGATAATTCAAAATTTCATGAAAATGTTTGAACTTGATGAACAAAAAACCGTAAGAAAAGAAATGGAAAAACAAAACACCAGTTCAGGGAACCTTCCCAAAATCGGACAGGATGAAAGCCGAAAGAATGGGTCGTCCCATACAAAAACCATCGCGTGGGGGTACGCGCTACATCACTAGCACGCGGTATGCGCTAAATAGGAATTCCCCCCTATTAGACGATCGTGAGCGTCAAAATGAATAGTTTTCACTGATAGACTATGCAAAACGAGCTGGCACATTCCTAGGTGTCGAACGATACAAAAATGTTTGGCAAAATCATTGCACGACACAAAATTGTACACACGACCTCACGCTCGATAGCACCGTCGCTGGCCACTGCAGCTAGCAAAAGTTGCAGCACTACAGTATAAGTACTATGTATAGCAGCAAATTCATTTTTTCCCAAAATTTTCGACATTTCTTGGAAAAACATTCAAACCTTTTCCTTAAATTCTTTGAATAATGTTTGACATGTTTGAAAATTGTGAACCAAATTCGAATTTTTGAACAACTTTTAAAACATGGAAAAAAATTAAAGTTCCAAACGTTGAACAGACTTTAAATATACATTCAACACTTTTTTTCATTATATGCTGGAACAAATTTCAATAAACACTGAAAAATTACACTGAAAAAATATAAATCTAAAATACATATTGAACATCTTTCTGATATATGCTGAACAATATTGAAATACACATTGAACATTTTTGTGATATACACTGAATGTTTTTGTAAAATACACAATGAACATTTAACAATTTATTAATATATGGTGAACTTCTCCTTAAATATACAACGAACATTTTTGTATATAAACACACACAAATAAATTTGTATAATACAGGAAAAAAGGAAAAAAGGAAAAACGGAAAGTTAAAATAAAAAAGAAACGAGAACAGAAAAAATAATTTAAAAAGAACGACAGTAGAGCGGCCCAAACCGAGGCGCATGCAGCCCAGCTTCAGCGAAGGCTCGTCCTTTTGACGCTCGCAAGCGTCAAGTAGTATCTGCCATTTTAAGTCGCAGCCACTACTTTCCTTTCTTTTACAATTTTCTTTTTTCTTCCCTTTTTTCCTTTTCTTTTTTCATGTTAGTCTTTTCTTTGCATTTAGTTTTTACTTTTCATTTATTTTTATTCTATTTTTCTATTTCATTTTATGAACATCTCATCAAATTCGTGAGCATGTTCCAAAATGATGATTTTTTTATTTCACAATTTTAAAAAAATTGTGAACATTGCTCAAATTTGTGAACATATTTCATAAATTTTCAAAAAAAAACAAGATTTTTAAATTTGTGAAAATATTTCGGTTTCGAATTCTTATGAAATTGAGAACATTTTTCAAATTGACTAGCCTATTTTACAAATTGGCAAAGAATGTCTGAATTCATGAACAATAGATAAATTAATGGAAATTTTCCTAAATTTTTTGAGCATTATCAAATCGTCAATTTTTTGGATAGGCAAACATTGATTGAAATTTGGGAACAATTTTTGGGATTCATGTACATTTTATGCTTGATAAACATATTTTACGAATACCTAAACATTTTTTAAAATTAATGAACATGTTTTGAATCAGGAAACCATTTTCATTTGATGTAATTTTTATAATGCAGAACTATATTTAAATTTTTGTGAGCAGTTTTTTAATTATTCATGATCCTTTTTCTGCATAAGCGAACATTTTTAGAATCGTGAAGTTTGTATTTTGAATCGGCGGATATTTTTTTGGCAAACTTAATTTTATGTGCAATTTTTTGTTTGACGAACATTTTCGTGAAATGCATGAACATTTTCCAAATCAGCAAAAAAAAATTGAATCGAGGAACTCCTTTTTTAATTCATGATCATTTTTTGATTTTCATGAATATTTTTAGGAAATTTATCAAGAAAAAAATCATTCACAAACAATTTTTGAATACGCAAACAATTTTTCAAAATCACGATCATTTTTATGTGTTGTAAAAGAAAACAAAAATTGCCATGATCCCGAAACTAGATTTGCCAGGCTCGAAGAACTTAATTAATTTGCCATGGTCCAATTGCGATTGAATTGAACAAGAAACATGAGTAGAACTAATGTTGCCATGTGTCATGGCAACTTTGCTGGAAATGTTCTAGATACCATGATCCGTGGACTATAAATGCCATGATCCACACAATATAATTCCCATGATACGGACACTAAATTTTCCATGGTCCCATTCAAAAGAAAATTTGCCATGTTGCAAAAAGGGAAGAAATTTTCCATGGTCCATATAGCTAAAACTTGTCATGCCGCATAAACTACATTTGCCATGATCCATTAAACTAAATTGGCATGGTCCAAACAAAAATAATCTCTGTGAACAAAAGAAAATTGCCATGCTCCAAAAACTAAATTTGCCATGCCCTCTTCAGCTTTGCCCCGTTCCAGCTTCTTTCCTCATCTCTTTCACATTGCTTTGTTCTTCGTGGGCGCCAAGCACACTGCTCTCAACCCCCCTACTTTTCCCTCTCTGCACACCCTCTCCCTCATCCTCTATCCTCACGACAACACGACATGATTTAATCAACGACGATGGAAGCTACAATCGTTGGTGTGGTCGAGTTGGATGCAATGACGCACTCGACGGCGAGCTATGAACCAGCGGCCACAGAGTTGCAACTGCCGGTTGGCAAGATGCACCTGCGGAGGGGGGGCACTGCTGGAATCGACCATCAATTTTATTGTAACCAACATGGAGACGAGTTGGAACCGACCAACATTTTTGGTGGAACCAGCATGGAGACGAGTTGGAGTCGACCAACAATTTTGTTGCGACGCCGAAGACTATTGGGACCAACATGTCAACTAGTTGGAACCGGTGCCCGGGTTCGCTGGAACCAGCGAGCAATTTTGCTACCACCGGCCATTGCCGGAGCTGGCACTAGCAGATGTTTCTTCTACAACTCGTGAAGCCCCAAGCTGAAATGAGCAGAGATTTTTGCCCCAAGCTGGACCAGCAATTTTTTTTTGCTACATCGACTGTAGCGTTTGTTCGGCGGCAATATCTTTGATATTTGTCACAACTGGCAACCTCAAAAGCTTCCGCCGAGAAGATTTGTTTGCTACGATGGAAGCTGCATCCGGTGAGCGGGAGGCTGCAACGGGGGGTTGGGGACGTGTGACCATGCCGGTGGCAAGCGGTGCTGGTGAGGGGGGTGCAAACGCCTATGGCTACTGGCTAGCCCGGCGGTGGCACTGAGCGTTCTCGCCGGGAAGAAGGAAAGAGAGAAGGAGAGAACCTAAAGGAGAAGGTTAAATGCGTTTTTGCGAAAGCCAAATCCGAGGAATGAAAACACATGAATCAGGCGCGACCGAGTGAAATTTGGGCTATTCGTCGGAGGCAACACGTTCCTGCGAGAACCACCCCGTCCCGTTCTACCCGTTCGATAATTATATCCACACATTTTGCCGGCTAAGGCCAACTCCACCGCGCGACCCCAAACGGACGTCTGTTTTGTCCGGATTATGTCCGTTTGGGTAGGGCAATGGGGCCGTGTCCGGGCGTGTCCTTGGATGCGGTGGCCGTGCGCTGGGCGCACGGCCGCATCCGTTTGCCCCATCCTGTCCGCGTCTATTTAAAAAAAGAGGAACGTTTCAAATGTAGGGTAACGCGACAGAAAATAAAAAATTTCCGACCTACGCACCAGCCCAGGACCACTATGGAGACTGCATACATGGTTTGATCTTTTTCATTACCGACTCGTAGCGCAGCGGGAAGTAGAGTCGATGACGATCGGCGGTGCAGATCCCCGCAGCTAGGATTTACAACCTCCCAACCGCGAGGATGAATACCCTCATCTGCTCCTCAGACAGCCCTCCGGGAGGTGGTCGAACAGCCCCCCGGACGGTGTCGCGGACAGCCCTTCGGGAGGACCTTCGAAACTCGAATGGTCACTCGGACAGCCCTTCGGGAGGACCTTCAAAACTCGGACGGTCACACGGACAGCCCTTCGGGAGGCACTCACGAACTAAGACCGAAACTACTATCTCTCTACAGAGTTGCACACATACAGTGTCATCTATCCGGCAGGGCTTCGCCGTCCAGAATTAGTTCCTGCCGGAACCCAGACAGCCTTACGGCTCTACGAAACTATTTCGCTGGGAGGGAGAGAGAAGCCAGATCATGCATGGCACTTGTATGTGAGAAAGAGTGAGTGTGGAGGGCTGCCCCTCCACCTCTATTTATAGGAAATCCCAAGGGGTAGGGTAGTTTAACACAAAAACCCAAAATGCACATGAATGAAGTCCTTCCTCAAGGGCATAAGAGTGAAACCAAGGAACAAGAGGGGCTCCAAGGTGGAGCCCCAAGTGTGTCCGGCCACACCCCTTGGGGGGCCCCCATGAGGGACTCCCAATCCATCCATGTCATCCCTAGATCTTTTGGGCAAAGCCCCAAAAGGTGGCTTTCCATAAAATATCCCAAAAAGCACTTTCAGTATTCACGACGACATTTTTCAGCGTCCGTTCGAACTGAAAATATCTATGTGGGCTTAGAACATTTCCAGTACTCACCATAATAATTTTCAACGTGTTCTAGAACAATTCTAGTTTAGTGATTTTCATCTGCGAAAAGCATCTGAACCGGTTCCTGCAGCTCCGGAATATTTCCGGTTTTTATTTCTGAAAATTCCAAAAAGTTTCCAGAATGATTCTGGCACCCTCCAAGAATTATCAGGCATGTGCTGAAACCATTTTGACTTAATGGCATACCCCGAAACAACTATTTCGGTTTTACCGAAACTCATCCGGTGACCTCTCTCTGCGGAACTTTTCCGCTGTCCGAAACTTTTCGGTGTCCGAAACTTTTTTGATGATTTTCTCTCAGACTCCCTGTCTAGTATTTAGCAGATAGATGACCCTTAAGCGTGTGACCCTATAGGTTCGGTGAAGTATAGACATGACCCGGAACCCCTTCCGATCAATGATCAACATCGGAGCCGTGGACACCCATATTGACCCCTATACTCACACGAATGAATATTCGAGTGAACCTCCAGTTGCAGTGAGCTATTCCTGTTGCTTCGCGATATGTCACAAACACCCGAGGTGAGATTTGTTGCATCCCCGTGGACGAACAATTTGTCCACCATGCAAGTTACCTCGTTACCGGTTTTGTTCTCTTTTCTCGTTTCCGTGTTCCGGCATCCCAGTGATCAAATCACACTGTGTCTGGCCAGACGATGATGGATACCGTAATACCGAGAGGGCCCGAGAATATCTCTCCATCGTCGGAGGAGCAAATCCCAATCTTGAGCTATCAAGTTACTTGACACACTTTTCCATGAACCCGTAAGCCGCCGTAATAGCCACCCATTTACGGATGACGTTTAACAAACCCCAAAGTTCATGAAGCAAGCATGAAGAAACTCGATACTCTCATGGTCTAAGGAATCATGCAAACGTTAACCATCTCTGTGTTATGCACCATTAACTTGTGACGAATGAATCTCTTAGCATAACATCAATCCGGGTCGATTCAACACAAATGTTCTCTTAACATTGTGCCCTCAAAATTGCTGGCATAGACATGCCCATGATCAGGAAAACAGAACCATCATGCAACACTTGAGCTAGTCTTAGAGGCCAGACTAGGAATACTTCTTACCGTTTATTATTCCACACGTGCATATGAGTCTTCCTCCGAGCCTCGTGGATATTGCAGACTCGAGAATCATTGCAGTTATAGCATGGAACATAAACATAATTATGAACTCGGAGATAAATAATATCATTTATTATTGCCTCTAGGGCATATCTCCTACAGACTCCCACTTGCACTAGAGTCAATAATCTAGTTAATGCTAATGCACTTTACACCTATGGCATACTGGTGTAAAAAATGCTTCGCATGTGGTATAGCCTGATGTCCATCGGATCTGACAATTTCAGCTCCGTGTGTATCTCTGCATATCCTCGCATTTTCATGCTTTCACAAAATTCATATTTTGTGTGGACTTGGCGTTGTATGTATGTGAATCATAGGTCGAACCTGGATTCCTCAGACTGAGTTATGGAGCAACTACCTGCAGTAGTGTCCCATTGACAAAAGCCATCTTGGAACCATACTAAGTTCATGAATGAACTAATGATTCAACATCTTCTTTTGTCGCTTCTAAAGCGTCAACATACTTAGTCATTTGTTATAGAATTCGCCATAGTATCCTGTTGGGAACAATTTCCAACTACCGTGCCACCATATTGTGTATTACACAAAACCCTTAACTTAAATCGAAAATCGCATGGAGAAAAGATGAAGACTGTATCGATGTAACATTTTACAACGAACTCTTCATGATCTCCGCTTGCAAGAAAACATATCATCAGTATTTACTCTAGTACTCAATGACATCTTTCACTGTTGTCCCACGATCAGTACTTTGATCACTTTAGTATCCATTGGGAGTATCGGACATATCTGGTTGTTTTACATACCATGGAATACATGATTAGTCCAAAACACGAAGGTGTGTGGAATCTCATCATGTATTTTACTCCTCAGTGTTTTGGGACACCGAGTCTTGTAAAAACTCTTTCCATGTGACTTAGTCAAGAATCACTCCTTGGCGTTTTAAATGCTAAATAGGTTTTAGCACCTTGTCAATATTTATTCATTGCTTAGCCATATTAGGTAAATCTATCTCCATAGATCATCATGCCTAAAATTGAGGCTATTTAGCCTAAGCACTTCATCAAAAACAATTTCAAATGAAGTCCTAATTCCTGTCAAGAAATTTATTTCCAATTAACAATGTGTCAAGCACACAAGGTTTTTAGAAATATTATTACGCTCCCACTTACTTTCTTGAATTACAAGCATCTTCGTTACCCATTGATGAAGTCGGAACCCTTTGACCATTTCATCAAAGCACGAAGATTCCAACTCCATTTTGCTCTCTTCTGTCCATCGCTGGAACTCTGAAGTTTGCACCCTTACTAGCATCCTCTGGATAGACAAAATGCCTTGGATTGTAACACATGCAAGTCCTTGGTTTCATTTCCATCAGATGGAAATCCTATTGTCATCCATGTTTCATATCTCATGATTGAAATATGTATTAATTGCTAGTTCAACCCGAACCGACTTTAAGCATCGCTACGATGAAAACAACCTTATCGTAGTCAACTCTTGAACTTGTTATTTCAACAAGTCGAGCTTTATGGATAAAACATTTTTATCCGTATCAGTTTAAAGTTCCATAAATATTCGTTAGACTCTAAGTCTTCCGAAAGTTGTATCAAGGTTTTAATCTTGAATCACTTATATGGAAACTAACTCAGGTTGTATTGGCATTTAGCCAATTCCGGAGTCAGGGCCCATCAACGCTTCCTTGTGTATCGTAGGTATAATGTTGTCTAACAACAATATCTCGTTTGCGCACCTGAGAGGTTTGCACGAGCCTTGCCTACGTGGTTCAGCTGCAAGTTCGACCGAAGTTCATACATTTTATTGTAGAGACTTCCATATCAGTCGCAGTAGGAAACTCTGGAATTACTTCCAAGGTCTCTTCCCTTTGATCTGATGACGAAGATACTATTTATCTCGTCGAGTTGCACTATTCTCCCACTCACCTTTTTGAAAGAACCATTCTCTTTAAAAGCACACCGTTTCGCGGCAAAACTATTTGCCTCGGTATAGTGAGGGAGGAATACCCAACATTTTGGTATAACCTACAAAGTAGCACTTTTCTGATTTGGAATAGGTTTGTAACCTTTTACACAAGCCCCATATTCCAAATGTTAAGAAAAGATATAACATGGTTGGGCGTACCATACCTTGGCTTCATTTCAAACAGACCCGATGTAGCTCTTTTCAGTGTAAAAGCCGCAGTCTCTAAAGCATCACTTTAAAAGGGATAATGGCAAATTTATTTATGTCATCTTTGACCTTACCATGTCATAAATGGTTTGATTACATCTTCACAGACATTCCACTCATAGTGGTGTTCCGGAAGGTGTAAGTTATGAAACTCTTTTCACAACTCATCAGACATTCGCTAAACTTGTAGCTCAGATATTCCTTTCTGCAATCAAATTGTAGAAACATAATTTCCTTGTTACAATAACTTCTACTTCATTTTTGAAAACCTTTCGAATGATTTCAAAAGATCCAGACTTACGTCTCATCAAGCAAATATCCATATATCTACTTGAGTCATTTCTGAAGATATATAAATCCACAACTTGCAACAACATTTATTGAACTACACACATCAAAATGTATGATCACCAATAAGTTTGTTGCTCGTTCCTTATGGCCTGTGAACGGTATTTCAGTCACTTCACTTTTCGAAGGAAAGTTGCAAGTGTCAGATGATTCAAAATCAAACGACTTCAAAATCCATCATAATGGCATTTTTCCATGCGGGTTTCTCCAATGTGACCAAATGCAGTTCCACACATGTGTGGTATTCTCATAGTCTTGCGACATTTAGCGTCAGTGTTATGGATGTATCATTTTACCATCAATATTCATAACATATATCCCATCTTGGATGGAAGCATGGCCCTTCATGTTATTCATAATACTGAACAAAAATTGTTATTTTATGAACAACCCTTTTGCAATAAACATTATGCAATGGGCTAGAGTGTAAGAAACTCTAAAATGAATTATGAAAGTAAACCCAGAGGTATTGTATTATTATCAATATTCATAACATACATCTCATTCATCATGAAAGTATGGCCCTTGTGTTATTCATAACATCGAACATAAAAAGTTCTCTTATGAACAACCTTCTTGCAAGATACCTTATGCAATGGGCTAGAGTTTGTAAAACTCTAAATGAATTATGAAAATAAATACAGACGGCAATACACCGATGGAAGGTATAGTAACATTTACTATGTTCCCTGTGTATACCTTAACCTCATTTCTAGCTAGTCTTTTTAGGCCATAGTAGCTCTTACATTGATTCGCAACAGAATGCAATCGAGCGGGTATCTTTGTGATTAACTCACAATACCCAAGAATTAGTGATTAACATGTTTAACCATAATTCCCAAGAACTATATCTTTGACCAGCCTACTATACATCAAAAACTTGTATGACATTCATACATGAGCTGGATATTCCAGTCATCTCTCTTTCTGCCTTTATACTTCTAACTGTTTAACTTTTAGTATTTCTCCTACTCGCAAAAGAAGCACCCAACTTAAGAGTGGCATTAGCCCCGGACTTCCTAGGCGTGTAAGTCATACTAACACCCTTTGGACACTTCCTTTATCTTTAAGTTGTTGTTTTATTCACCTTTCATTATATGACAGGTGTTATTCTGGATCCCTTTCCCAACAGTCAAATGCATAGTAAACACTTTTACTAATACTTGCAAACAAACATTGCTTTGTTTGTATCTGAAAATAATTTTCAGTTCCATGAATATCAAATAACTATCCCAACTTTCGAAGTTTGGGTTTCATGGAAGCAAACATATTCCACTTGACCGTAACAGAATTCTAGCTTTTGGATCGAAGGACGAGAGTCACATGATCCATAGCATTAGCGGGAGGATACGGAAAGCATGTGATAGGACAAAATCCTTCTCGGCACTTTTGAGGACAATCCTCACATTACGTTACCAAACGTAAAGTTTTAACCAGATATTTAACAGCTATTCAATTTTAACAGGGAAGGTGGAAACGCGAGCCATTATTCTACAACTATTTTGCAAGAAACACTTAGACAGTGTTCATAATTAATTGCACTGAGAATTAAACATGTTAATTCAACAGTGCACTCCCACTCAAATCAATATCTCTCATAATTGATTTAGAGTGATTCAAGATCCATATTTCTATTCGATGCCATTGACGGGTTCATCACTGATGACACGAATTTCAATCGGTAGGCCAACTTGCCGATCACATCTCTATGTGATTCTTGTTCATCTTTCGATGGGCGTGTTCCGAGCTCAGGACTCTCCTGCCTGAACGTCAAAGACAATCAAGTGATCTTGCTGCGAGGTCTGACCTCACCCGCCTCATTCCTCTCGATTCGTTCGTGCTCATGTGTACATGGCACACCCCGAAAAGATACGAATTTCAGACGGTGTTGCACTTGGGTGAACACTAACTACTTTGATATTTTAAGTGAGAGATCACCCTAATAAAAAGCGACTACCGCGCAATCAAGAAGGGTGCATCATAAGGGATAAACATCTCAGGTAATTCATAATAGCATGATATGGTATAGCCCTTCCTGACGGAGAAGTATTTCATTTCTTCTTCTTCGGCATTCGCGTCGGTGTTCACCTTCACGAAGATTGCCACCACCCTGTTGATGCACCAGATAATATTGCTATCTCTATAGCTAATAAAATAAGTGCATTACTTAAGGTTGACACGCAGGTCATTAAAGTGACAATCATATGACTCCAGCCATCATGCCGAATCATGACTCGCAGGTCATGTTAATTACATCATATAGTCATCTCATACATAATCAAATTGAATATGAGCATTGCTATACCACATCACATGCATATCCTGCAAAACCAAGTTAGACGCCTCTAATCGGTTTATGCAAAATTTTATTTTTCGTGGCTTCTAAGGTTTTGACTTAAACCGCAACTACCTGTTGGAAATATGCTCTAGAGGCAATAATAAAATGGTTATTACTGTATTTCCTTGTTCATGATAATTGTCTGTTGTTCATTCTATAATTGTATTAACTGGAAACCGTAATACATGTGTGAATACATAGACCACAACATGTCCCTAGTAAGCCTCTAGTTGACTAGCTCGTTGATCAATAGATGGTTATGGTTTCCTGACCATGGACATTGGATGTCATTGATAACGGGATCACATCATTAGGAGAATTATGTGATGGACAAGACCCAATCCTAAGCATAGCACAAGATCGTGTAGTTTGTTTGCTAGAGCTTTTCTAATGTCAAGTATCATTTCCTTAGACCATGAGATTGTGCAACTCCCGGATACCGTAGGAATGCTTTGGGTGTAGCAAACGTCACAACGTAACTGGGTGGCTATAAAGGTGCACTACAGGTATCTCCGAAAGTGTCTGTTGGGTTGGCACGAATCGAGACTGGGATTTGTCACTCCGTATGACGGAGAGGTATCTCTGGGCCCACTCGGTAATGCATCATCATAATGAGCTCAATGTGACTAAGGAGTTAGCCACGGGATCATGCGTTACGGTACGAGTAAAGTGACTTGCCGGTAACGAGATTGAACAAGGTATTGGGATACCAACGATCGAATCTCGGGCAAGTAACGTACCGATTGACAAAGGGAATTGTATACAGGATCGATTGAATCCTCGACATCGTGGTTCATCCGATAAGATCATCGTGGAACATGTGGGAGCCAACATGGGTATCCAGATCCCGCTGTTGGTTATTGACCAGAGAGTCGTCACGGTCATGTCTGCATGTCTCCCGAACCCGTAGGGTCTACACACTTAAGGTTCGGTGACGCTAGAGTTGTAGAGATATTAGTATGCGGTTAATCGAAAGTTGTTCGGAGCCCCGGATGAGATCCCGGACGTCACGAGGAGTTCCGGAATGGTCCGGAGGTAAAGATTTATATATGGGAAGTCCTATTTTGGCCACCGGAAAATGTTCGGGATTTTTCGGTATTGTACCGGGAAGGTTCTAGAAGGTTCCGAAGTGGGGCCCACCTGCATGGGGGACCCACATGAACGTGGGTAGTGGGGTCAAGGCCCCACACCCCTGGTCAAGGCGCACCAAGATCCCACCTTAGAAGGAATAAGATCATATCCCGAAGGGATAAGATCAAGATCCCTAAAAAAGGGGATAACAATCGGTGGGGAAGGGAAATGATGGGATTTCTTTCCCCCACCTTTGCCAACGCCCCAATGGACTTGGAGGGCAAGAAACCAGCCCCCTCCACCCCTATATATAGTGGGGAGGCGCATGGGAGCAACACCCCAAGCCCTGGCGCCTCCCTCCCTCCCGTGACACCTCTTCCTCCCCGCTTGCGCTTGGCGAAGCCCTGCCGGGATCCCGCTACTTCCACCACCACGCCGTCGTGCTGCTGGATCTCCATCAACTTCTCCTCCTCCCTTGCTGGATCAAGAAGGAGGAGACGTCCCCGCTCCGTACGTGTGTTGAACGCGGAGGTGCCGTCCGTTCGGCGCTAGGATCATCGGTGATTTGGATCACGACGAGTACGACTCCATCAACCCCGTTCTCTTGAACGCTTCCGCGCGTGATCTACAAGGGTATGTAGATGCACTCCCCTCTCTCTCGTTGCTAGATGACTCCATAGATTGATCTTGGTGATAGGTAGAAAATTTTAAATTTCTGCTACGTTCCCCAACAGTGGCATCATGAGCTAGGTCTATGCGTAGATTCTATGCACGAGTAGAACACAAAGTAGTTGTGGGCGATGATTTGTTCAATTTGCTTACCGTTACTAGTCTTATCTTGATTCGGCGGCATTGTGGGATGAAGCGGCCCGGACCGACCTTACACGTACACTTACGTGAGACAGGTTCCACCGACTGACATGCACTTGATGCATAAGGTGGCTAGCGGGTGTCTGTCTCTCCCACTTTAGTCGGATCGGATTCGATGAAGAGGGTCCTTATGAAGGGTAAATAGCAATTGGCATATCACCGTTGTGGCTTTTGCGTAGGTAAGAAACGTTCTTGCTAGAAACCCATAGCAGCCACGTAAAACATGCAACAACAATTAGAGGACGTCTAACTTGTTTTTGCAGGGTATGCTATGTGATGTGATATGGCCAAAAGGATGTGATGAATTATATATGTGATGTATGAGATTGATCATGTTCTTGTAATAGGAATCACGACTTGCATGTCGATGAGTATGACAACCGGCAGGAGCCATATGAGTTGTCTTAATTTATTGTATGACCTGTGTGTCAATGAAAACGCCATGTGATTACTTTACTTTATTGCTAACCGTTAGCCATAGTAGTAGAAGTAATAGTTGGCGAGACAACTTCATGAAGACACGATGATGGAGATCATGGTGTCATGCCGGTGACGAAGGTGATAATGCCGCGCCTCGAAGATGGGGATCAAAGGCGCAAGATGATATTGGCCATATCATGTCACTTTATGATTTGCACGTGATGTTTGTCATGTTTACATCTTATTTGCTTAGAACGACGGTAGCATAAATAAGATGATCCCTCACTAAAATTTCAAGAGATGTGTTCCCCCTAACTGTGCACCGTTGCGAAGGTTCGTTGTTTTGAAGCACCACGTGATGATCGGGTGTGATAGATTCTAACGTTCGCATACAACGGGTGTTGACGAGCCTAGCATGTACAGACATGGCCTCGGAACACAAGAAAAACACTTAGGTTGACTTGACGAGCCTAGCATGTACAGACATGGCCTCGGAACACAAGAGACCGAAAGGTCGAACATGAGTCGTATAGTAGATACGATCAACATGGAGATGTTCACCGATGATGACTAGTCCGTCTCACGTGATGATCGGATACGGCCTAGTCGATTCGGATCATGTATCACTTAGATGACTAGAGGGATGTCTATCTAAGTGGGAGTTCATTAAATAATTAGATGAACTTAATTATCATGAACATAGTCAAAAGGTCTTTGCAAATAATGTCGTAGCTTACGCTTTAGTTCTACTAAGATATGTTCCTAGAGAAAATTTAGTTGAAAGTTGATAGTAGCAATTATGCGGACTGGGTCCGTAAACTGAGGATTGTCCTCATTGCTGCACAGAAGGCTTATGTCCTTAATGCACCGCTCGGTGTGCTGAACCTCGAGCGTCGTCTGTAGATGTTATGAAACATCTGACATACACGTTTTGATGACTACGTGATAGTTCTGTGTGTGATGCTAACGGTTTAAAATTGTGGCACCAAAGACGGTTTTGAAACGTCGCAGAACATATGAGATGTTCCAAAGACTGAAATTGGGATTTCAGACTAATGCCCACGTCAAGAGGTATGAGACCTCTGACAAGTTTCTTAAGCCTGCAAACTAAGGGAGAAAAGCTCAATCGTTGAGCATGTGCTCAGATTGTCTGAGTACTACAATCACTTGAATCGAGTGGGAGTTAATCTTCCAGATGAGATAGTGATGGTTCTCCATAGTCACTGCCACCAAGCTATTAGAGCTTCGTGATGAACTATAACATATCAGGGATAGACATGATGATCCTTGAGCAACTCGCTATGTTTGACACCGCGAAAGTAGAAATCAAGAAGGAGCATCAATTGTTGATGGTTAGTAAAACCACTAGTTTCTAGAAGGGCAAGGGCAAGAAGGGATACTTCATGAAACGGCAAATCAGTTGCTGCTCTAGTGAAGAAACCCAAGGTTGAACCCAAACCCGAGACTAAGTGCTTCTGAAATGAGGGGAACGGTCACTGAAGCAGAACTACCCTAGATACTTCGTAGATGAGAAGGCTGGCAAGGTCGACAGAAGTATATTGGATATACATTATATTAATGTGTACTTTACTAGTACTCCTAGTAGCACCAGGGTATTAGATACCGGTTCGGTTGCTAAGTGTTAGTAACTCGAAATAAAAGCTGTGGAATAAACGGAGACTAGCTAAAGGTGAGATGACGATATGTGTTGGAAGTGTTTCCAAGGTTGATGTGATCAAGCATCGCATGCTCCCTCTACCATCGAGATTGGGGTTAAACCTGAATAATTATTATTTGGTGTTTGCGTTGAGCATAGACATGATTGGATTATGTTTATCGCAATACGGTTATTCATTAAAGGAGAATAATGGTTACTCTGTCTATTTGAATAATACCTTCAATGGTCTTGCACCTAAAATGAATGGTTTATTGAATCTCGATCGTAGTGATACACATGTTCATGCCAAAATATATAAGATAGTAATGATAGTACCACATACTTGTGGCACTGCCACTTGAGTCATATTGGTATAAAATGCATGAAGAAGCTCCATGTTGATGGATCTTTGGACTCACTCGTTTTTGAAAAGATTGAGACATGCGAACCATGTCTATTAGTATATATGCATGAAGAAAGTCCATATAGATGGATCATTTGGACTCACTTGATTTTGAATCACTTGAGACATGCAAATCATACCACATGGGCAAGATGACTGAAAGGCCTCGTTTTCAGTAAGATGGAACAAGAGAGCAACTTGTTGGAAGTAATACATTTGATGTGTGTAGTCCAATGAGTGCTGACGCACACAGTGGATATCGTTATGTTCTTACTTCACAGATGATTTGAGTAGATGCTGCGAATATTTACTTGATGAAACACAAGTCTGAATTATTGAAAGGTTCAAGTAATTTCAGAGTGAAGTTGAAGATCGTCGTGACAAGAGGATAAAATGTCTGTGATATGATCATAGAGATGAATATCTGAGTTACGAGTTTGGCACACAATTAAGAAATTGTGGAAATTGTTTCACGACTAATACCGCCTGGAACACCATATTGTGATGGTGTGTCCGAACATCATAACTGCACCCTATTGGATATGGTGCATACCATGATGTCTCTTATCGAATTACAACTATCGTTTATGGGTTAGGCATTAGAGACAACCGCATTCACTTTAAATAGGGCACCACGCAATTCCGTTGAGCCGACACCGTATGAACTATGGTTTAGAGAAACCTAAGCTGTCGTTTCTTAAAAGTTTGGGGCCGCGACACTTATGTGAAAAAGTTTCAGGCTGATAAGCTCGAACCCAAAGCGGATAAATGCATCTTCATAGAATACCCAAAACAGTTGGGTATACCTCCTATTTCAGATCTGGAAGCAAAAGTGATTGTTTCTAGAAACGGGTCCTTTCTCGAGGAAAAGTTTCTCTCGAAAGAATTGAGTGGGAGGATGGTGGAGACTTGATGAGGTCATTGAACCGTCACTTCAACTAATGTGTAGCAGGGCACAGGAAGTTGTTCCTGTGGCACCTACACCAATTGAAGTGGAAGCTTATGATAGTGATCATGAAACTTCAGATCAAGTCACTACCAAACCTCATAGGACGACAAGGATGCATACTACTTCAGAGTGGTACGTAATTCTGTCTTGGAAGTCATGTTGCTAGACAACAATGAACCTACGAGCTATGGAGAAGCGATGGTGGGCCCGCATTCCGACGAATGGATCGAGGCCATAAAATCCGAGAGGATCCATGTATGAAAACAAAGTATAGACTTTGAAAGAACTACTTGATGGTCGTAAGGCTGTTGGGTACAGATGGATTTTAAAGGGAAGACAGACGATGATGGTAAGTGTCACCATTAAGAAAGCTCGACTTGTCGTTAAGATGTTTTCCGGCAAGTTCAAGGAGTTTACTGCGATGAGACTTTCTCACTCGTAGCGATGCTAAGAGTCTGTTAGAATTATATTAGCAGTTACTGCATTATTTATGAAATTTTGCAGATAGGATGTCAAAACATTGTTTCCTCGACGATTTTCTTGAGGAAAGGTTGTATGTGATACAACCAGAAGGTTTTGTCAATCCTGAAAGATGCTAACAAGTATGCAAAGCTCCAGCAATCCTTCTAAGGATTGGAGTAAGCATCTCGGAGTTGGAATGAACGCTTTGATGAGATGATCAAAGATTTTGGGTTTATACAAAGTTCATGAGAAACTTGTATTTCCAAAGAAGTGAGTGCGAGCACTATAGAATTTTTGATGAGTATATGTTGTTAACATATTGTTGATCAGAAATGATGTAGAATTTCTGGAAAGCATCCAGGGTTATTTGAAAAGTGTTTTTAATGGAAAACCTGGATTAAGCTACTTGAACATTGAGCATCAAGATCTATGAGGACAGATAAAAAACGCTTAATTGTACTTTCAAATGAATACATACCGTGACAAGATTTTGAAAGAGTTCAAAATAGATCAGCAAAGAAGGAGTTCTTGGCTGTGTAACAAGGTGTGAGTATTGAGTAAGACTCAAGACCTGACCACGGCAGAAGAAAGAGTGTCGGGTGGTTGGTGCAACATATGCCAAGGGATGGTTTATCATTGTGGGAGCCAATAAAACGTCGCCGGTGCCTGGAAACGGGATGAGGCGAAGACATGCACGCCGGCGAATCTTACCCAGGTTCGGGGCTCTCCGAGGAGATAACACCCCTAGTCCTGCTCTGCGGGGTCTCCGCATGATCACTAGATCGATAAAGAGTAGCTACAATCGCTCCTAGAGCTGTTGGGATCATGGGAGAAGAAGAACAAGGCTAGCTCTTGCTTCTCTCTATCTATGGTGTGTGTGTGTGTGTGCGCGCTATGCTTGGAAGCAAAACAAGCAGAGGTGCCAACCCTTTGCATGGGTGCTCCGGGGGGTTTATATAGGCCTACCCCCCGGGGGTACAATGGTAATCCGACTGGGACCTGGCCCCAGCCGCCAGTGTCTACGCCTGCCGGCTTCTCCGCCGGCTGCTGGGTCCCGCCGGCTGGTGGGTCCCGCCGGCTGCCGGCTCCTCGGTCGACAGGCCGGCCCCACTGCCTAGGGTCTTGTCGGCGGCTGCTTACTGTAGCCGCGCCTCTGATGATGAGGGCTTTGTCGAGGTAAGCGTGGCTACAGTGATCCGCGTCGGGGGCTATCACTGTAGCCTCACCTCGTCTTGTCTCCTTAATGGGGCTCCTGCTTCGAGGAAGGGAGTCGCCGGCTTCTGGAGGCCGACTATGCTCCTGGCCGACTAGGAAAAGCCGGGCCGCCTTCACGCCTCTCTCTGGCTGAAGGGGCCCGCAGTCCTTGGGCCGTACAGGAGTGGGTCGTGGATGACGTCGTAGCTGGCGTGGCTACAGTGCCCGGCCGCACGGGGGACATCCCCCCGTACGGCCTCCTGTAGCCATGCCCGCCTCGGGCTTAGGGGGTCGTGGGCCGCACTGTGGCCACACCCCGTCATGTCGCTGTTATGTAGGAGTGGTTGTGGTCTTGGCCGGCTTCTAGGAGTCGGCGTCCTTCTTGGCCGGCTTCTTGGAGTCGGTGAGGCTGGGTCGCCTTCCGGGAGCCGGCTTTAGTGGTAGCCGGCCGGGGAAGGCGGCCCAAATGCTTGGAGTGCTTGAAGGCCCAAAGGCCTGATAAATTTTCTGAAGAGCCAGGGGTAGTCGGTGAGGCTACCCGTGGCCAATTACTCCGACAGTAGTCCCCGAAGCTGATTGGGCTTCGAGGTGGAGTGGGGTTCGAGAAGCTCGATCAGCTTCCTATCGTGACAAGCCGGCAGCTAGGAGCCGGCCTTGGTGCAGGCGCGCCGCCCTTAGTCGAATTCTTCTCGAGTCGGGGAGCGGGAACCCGCAGGCTCGTGCGCCGGGCCGCGGGCCGGCCTCGGGCCGTTGGCGTGCCATGTGGCCGGAAAGCCTGCCAGCCCACGCGCGTGACGGGACATCGCCGCAGGGAGGGGGCCCGCCACGTCCGCGCCCCGGCCCAGGCGCAGATCCTTCGTATCCCGAAACCGCCCGCACGATCCGTGCGGCAGTTTCGGCTCGCGCTTATGCGTAATAAACGCGAGACGTGGGGGGAGTGGGCGCAGTTAATCCCACGTCCCCCCCACGTCCGGCCTCTTCGGCCGCGTGAGGCTATAAGTAGGGGGAGGTGGAGGGCGGCAGACCCTCGCACGCTCCTCCTACTCCCTTCGCCTTCTCGCCTTGCTTGTTCTTGCAACAGCGCCTCGCCGCCGCGCTCTTCCTTCGCACGCTCCTCCGCCGCCGTGCTAGCTTCCGCTATGCCTCCCCACGTTGAGCAGCTTGGCGGGGATTGGGATGGCTCCATCGTCCACAACGACCACATCGACTTCCTCCGCGACACCCGGCGTCTGCCCAGCAAGGACAAAGTGGAGGTCCGCCTCGCGCCGGAGAAGGAGGTCAGGCCGGCGCCGCAGGAGGGCGAGCGGGTGGTCTTCCGCTCGCACTTCCTGCGCGGCTTCGGTCTGCCAGTGAGCGCTTTCTTCCGCTCCTGGCTGGACTTCTATCAACTCCAGCCGCATCACCTCACCCCCAACGCGGTGGTGCTGCTGTCGGCCTTCGTCACCCTGTGCGAGGGCTATCTCGGCGTCCTCCCCACCCTCGAGCTCTGGGGGGAGTTCTTCCAGTCGAAGCTGGGCACGCGTGTGAGGGGCGTGCCGGCTCAGACCGGCGCCTTCATCGCGTCGCGGAGATCAGGCGCCGACAACCCCTTCCCCGTCATCACGCTGATCCAATCGGTGAAGAAGTGGCAGAAGTCATACTTCTACGTGCGGAACATCGCTCCCCGAGGCGACTACCTCAACCTGCCGGCTTACGTAGCCGGCCCGCCGGCGGGGAGGCTGCCCCAGTGGTCCTTCCGGGCGGTAACGCTGTCGCCGGGAGGAAACGCCGCCATCGCCCGCCTGCGGGTGATGGTCCAGTCGGAGGGCCTGACGGGGCCCGACCTTCTGGCCGCGTTCGTCACGCGCCGGGTCCTCCCGCTCCAGAGCCGGCCTCATCTGATCTGTCAGATGAGCGGCCAGCTCGATCCGAGCCGGATGTGCACCAAGGAGATGCCGCAGGCCGACGCGGCCGACATGGTGAACTACCTCGCCAACTGCCAGCTTCCCGACGACTGGCAATTCGGCAAGGAGCCATACAGCCGCGCTAATCCTCCGCCTACGGTACGCTCCCTTTCTCTTTTTCTCTTTCTCTCTCTCAGCTTTGTCGCCGAGTTCCTTCGGGCCGACTCTAACTCCGTCGGCTCGCTCTTTTTGACAGAGTCCTCTGCTTCGGCCGGCCGGCGGGGCGGACGCGGAGCGCCGTTTCGTCCCCGACCGGACCGAGCACGACCAGGAGGACCCCGACCTGGGGGCGGTCCATATGGAGGACGCCACCGAGCCAGCTGGCGGTGAAGCAGGCGGCGCCGGGCTCTCCGCTACCTTTGAGGACTGGCCGGACGAGGACGAAGCCGAAGCCGTCCCGCATCGCCAGCCGGCGTCCGGACGCGGCGCGGGCTCCTCCGGCGCGCAGCCTGCTCGGGGTAGAGGCCAGAAACGTCGCGCCACCCAGGGCATGTTCGGTAGCCGGACGAAGAAGCCCAGGGGTGGGGCGGCGGCCACCAGGCGGGAAGAGGCGGCCGCGAAGGCGGCTCACTTCCGCAAAGTGGTGAAGCAGCCGCAGGCTGTGTCAGCGTAAGCTTTCTCTCTTTCTGTGTATTCTCCTTCTTTCTTTTCTTGGGTGGTTTTCTGAACCTTTGTCTTCTTTTCTTTGATCAGAGCTCCACTGTCACTCGAGCGGGCGGCTGCCGGCTCCGTTGTCGAGTCGCCAGGGGGCTCTGGGAGCACCACCCGCCGCGTAGATCCCCGCGCCGCCCTCCTGGAGGCGACGGAAAGGAACGCGCGGGAGGTGCGGGAGGAGCAGGAAGCGCGGGAGGCGGAGGCACGGAGGGCAGCCGCCGCCCAGGCAGCTCGGGAGGAGGAGGCGGCGAAGGCGCTCGCCGAGGCTGCAGCCAAGGCCCAGGCAGAGGCCGAGGCCGAAGCGGCGGCAGGGGAGGCCTTGATGGTCACCCCCCTGCGCACCATGGCGCCCGGGGGCGCGGATCCCTCGCCAGGGGGAGCCAGCGGTTCCCAGCCGGATCTGGGAGGGAGCGGCGACGACGTCATCTTCTTGAGGGAGGCGCCGGGGCCGACTCCTCCGACTAGGGCGGCCCAAGGCGGCCAGACTGAGCCTGCGCCCGCACAGTCGGCGGAAGGCGAGCCGGCCGCGGGAGCTGAGGTGGCGGTCCGGGTTCCGCCAAGCCGGCGCGCAGGGAAGGCCGCGTCGGAGCCGCAGAAAGCGGCGTCGGAGCCACGGCCGGTCGTGGGCTCCAGCTCGTCGGCCCGAGACGCGGAGGCGGCCAGCGCTACCTCAGGGTGGACGCCAGGCGGAGGGACAGCCGTGGTGAACATCGCTGCACAAGACGTCCGGACCCGGCTTCAGGGCCAAGCCGCGGCGCTGAGGCAGTTCACCGACGAATTCCTCGCCACGCGGGCTGCCATCCGGGTTAGTATTCTCATCTTCTTCTTGATTTCTCTCGTGGGGGCGCGTCAGCGCACCCACTGGGTGTAGTCCCCGAGATTCGGGCCGACTGCTGAGCAGTCGGCTCGGATCTTCCTTGATGATTTCTCATCGTTGCTTTTGTTCTCACGTCGGTCTTCTGTCCATCTTGCAGGACTATCACAACCTCCGAGCGGCCGCCTTCAACTCCCAGGCTCGGGAGCTGACGCAGAAGACCGCCGACCTCACTGAAAGCCGAGGTATGTGACTTGATCTTTATCTCATGTGGGGGCGCGTCAGCGCACCCACTGGGTGTAGTCCCCGAGATTCGGGCCGACTGCTGAGCAGTCGGCTCGGATCTTCCTTGATGATTTCTCATCGTTCTTCTTGTTCTTCTATCTCTGCAGCGGCCAACGCCAGTCTGAGGGCACAGCTGGGGGAGTCCCAGACTGCTCTTCGTGCCAAGGACGCGGAGCTCGCCGCCTTGGTGCAGGAGCGCGACCGCCTGGTCAAGAAGCTGGCCGACCAGGAGGAAAGCCACAAGGCTGCGCTGAAGGCTGCGCAGGATCGCGAAGCCACCCTCCAGGCCGAGTTCGAGACGGAGGCGGCCGGCTGGGACGAGGCCAGGCAGACTCTGGTCTCCGGCTATGGCCAGATTGAGGATCTGGTTGACGGTAAGTCATCTACCCCTTTGTCTTTTCTTGCCATCTGCCATTTCGACTTGCTTTTCTGATTTGGGGTTCTTCTTTCTTTTCTTCTTCGCGCAGAGTACTTCCCCGGCTATTCCACTGCCGCCAACCAGGCCATCGAAGCTCGTCGCCAGGCGAAGAGGCAAGCCGGCTTCGAGATCTCGCCGACCGCCGGCCGCTCGCTGGAGGAGCAGCTCCTGGCGATCCAGGCTCGTATCCAGCCGGCTCACAGGCTGCTCCGCCGGCTTCAGCGTGCCGGGTCGCAGGTCTTGGCCGCCCTCTGGCCCGGCCAAGTGATCCCGCGCACTCCCAGTCGGACCGCCGACTGGCTGGAGGTGGCCGTCGGCCGCTTCGAGGCTTGGAAGGCGTCAGCGGCTCGCTCCGGAGCCGGGCGGGCACTGGAGTTCGTCAAGGCCTGGTACCCAGGCCTGAATCTGGACCAGCTGGCTACCTGGCGGCAGCAAGCCGACGCGGAGCTGGAGCCGGCGCGGCCGGCCATCATTCGGCGGGCTTCGGCGATCGCCGAGTATACCGACACCAACGTCTTCGCCCCCGAGGTGGACGACAATGGAGTCGCCCAGCCGGAAGATTGGTTCGGGCTGGACCCGGCGCATGGCGAGGACTCGGCGGAGGAGATCGACTCCAGCGACGAGGGCGAGGAGGAGGAGGAGGAGGAAGGTGAAGACGCCGAGCCGGCTGGTGGAGAAGCCGGCCAGCCTGACCGCGCCTCCAGCACTACGTCGCGTGCGAGTGCGTCTCCTGCCGCGGGAGGTGGTCAGGCCGGGACCAACTAGGCGGCTACTCCTTCAGCCGGCGAGCTGCCTTCCCCGATCAGCTCGGCCTCCAAGTCGCACCTTAGTCTTCGTTCTTTTGTTTTCCTGTCTTGTTGCTTTTGAACAATGTTTGGTTAAGTCTGCACAATTCCACCCACTGGGTGTATTGAAACTCAAGTCTGTTGCCAGCCTTTAGGCGGCTTTATGTATATAAGTTATGCAATCGGCTTTTCCTTGTACTTTCGCTTTTTGTCCTTCTGCTTTTTTCCTTTGCCGCCCTCCCTTGGTTGCCGCCTCCCTAGTCAACAGTTGCTCTGCAATCTGTAGCCGGGGAGTGCCTGGCCGATTGGGGAGGGGGAAGTACTTTTAGCTCTGCTGGACTTAAGCTAAGTTTTTTAGGAAGCCGGCCAGCCGGCTGCAGTGACAGCCGGCAGGCGTATATGGAGGCCGTCTCTTTGCTATATAGGTTAGTTGTTCCTTAGCCGTTTTTCGTGTGGGCGTCTTTTCTGTCTTTCCTCTTGCTAGTCGGACAGTCAGTTCTTTGAGCTGCGACTTTCAACAAGGGAGGACTTGGGAGCCGGCACACTACTTTGCTGACTTCGGGAAGAACTTAGAATATAGCTCAAGGCGGCCAGTCCCCGGGCCGACTAGTCGGACCCGGTGCCGGACAAGAGTTCAAAATGTAATAATACATTCATGGATATGACACTCGTCATTCATAGATAAATAAAAGGCAGTCCCCGAGTACTGTTCGGGGCGCCTGTTGGTTTGCAACTTAATACAAAAGGGGTAGCGTGATACATACTGCTTTTCAGCTGTAAAATCGTCTTAGGAGGTTTGTGTTCCATGGTCGCTCCGACTCCTTGCCGGAGTCGTCTCTCTTGCGTGCTCTTGGCTTTTGCGCGTCGATCAAGTAGTAGGAGTCGTTGCCGAGTGCCTTGCTGACGACGAAGGGGCTTTCCCAAGGGGCCGAGAGCTTGTGCTGGCCGGCTGTTCGCTGGATCAGCCGGAGCACAAGGTCGCCCTCTTGGAAGGATCTTGGCTTGACCTTGCGGTTGTAGTAGCGGCGCAGGCCTTGCTGGTAGATGGCGGACCGGCTGAGGGCTAACAGCCGGCCTTCTTCCAGTAGGTCGACGCCGTCTTCTCTTGCTTCTTTGGCTTCCTCCTCCGTGTACATGGTGATCCGAGGCGAGTCGAACTCGATGTCTGTTGGGATGACAGCCTCGGCACCGTACACAAGGAAGAATGGAGTGAAGCCGGTTGACTTGTTGGGTGTAGTTCGCAGACTCCAGAGGACAGCCGGCAGCTCTTCGAGCTAGCAGCCGGCCGATCGCTCCAGTGGTACAACCAATCGGGGCTTGATGCCGGAGAGGATAAGTCCATTTGCTCGCTCGACTTGGCCGTTTGACTGCGGGTGGGCGACGGACGCTAAGTCCAGTCGGATGCCCTGTGTCGCGCAGAAACGTGCCAGTGCGCCTTTGGCGAAGTTCGTGCCGTTGTCGGTGATGATGCTGTGCGGCACGCCGTACCGAGTAGTGATGTCGGTGATGAATGTCACGGCAGTCGGCCCGTTCAGCTTCTTAATCGGCTTTGCTTCGATCCACTTTGTGAACTTGTCCACAGCAACGAGTAGATGTGTCAAGCCACCGCGGGCCGTCTTGAAAGGGCCCACCATGTCCAGTCCCCAGACGGCAAAAGGCCAGGTGAGGGGAATGGTCTTGAGGGCAGAAGCCGGCAGATGTTGTTTGGAACTGAAGACTTGACATCCTCTGCAGCTCTTCACTATTTCTTTAGCATCCTCCAAGGCAGTCGGCCAGAAGAACCCATGGCGGAAAGCCTTGGCCACGAGGGATCTTGAGGCGGCGTGATGGCCGCATTCGCCTTGGTGGATGTCTTTGAGGATTGCCACTCCTTTTTCTGGCTCGACGCAACGCTGGAAGATTCCAGTGACGCTGCGCTTCACAAGCTCCCTGTTGATTATTGTGTATGCTGCGGCTTGTCGTTGCACTAGTCTTGCTGCGATCTCATCAGCCGGCAGCTCTCTGCTGACTAGGAACTTGAGGATGGGCTGGGCCCATGAGGGAGCTGTGACTTCTTCTGCTGTTATCGTGGCCACCATGACTCGGGTGGGTGGGTTGGGTATTGCATTGGAGTCGTCCACCGCTTCTTGTGTCGTTGCAGTCCCCGGGCCGGGTTCTGAAGTCCCTGAGCCGGGTGCGACTACGTCAGTCCCCGGGGCAGTCGCCGAAGTCCCCGTGCCGCCTGCGGGATTTCTTGAGCCGGATCCGGCTGTTTCTAGCACAGGCGGTACGAAGATGGAATCCGACTCTGGGGACGGCTTGATGGACGGCTTGAGGAGGCGCTGGAGGGAGACGCCCGTCGGTATGGCTTGTCGGGTGGAGCCGATCCGTGCTAGGGCATCTGCTTGGTCGTTGTCGGCCCTTGGCACGTGAAGGAACTCGCACCCTTCGAAGTATCCGCTCATCTGTTGGACGAGGAATCGGTAGCTTGCCATGTTTGCGTCCTTGGCGTCCCAGTCCCCAGATGATTGCTCGACCACTAAGTCTGAGTCGCCGTAGCACAGGATCCGGCGTATGCCGAGTTCTTTGGCTAGCCGGAGCCCATGTACGAGCGCCTCGTACTCGGCCACGTTGTTGGAGGCGGCAAAGTGGATCTGCAGCGTGTACTTGAGCTTGTCGCCTTTGGGAGAGGTGAGGACGATGCCGGCTCCCAAGCCAGTGCGCATCTTGGACCCGTCAAAGTGCATCCGCCAATGGGTGGAGTCGGGAGCCGGCGGTAAGTACTGGGTCTCGGCCCAGTCGACGAGGAAGTCGGCCAATGCTTGCGACTTGATGGCGGTGCGGGGTTGATAGAAGATCGTGTAGGGCGCCAAGGCAATGGCCCATTTGGCCACCCGGCCGGATGCATCCCGGCTGCCTATGATCTCGGCGAGCGGGGCAGTGCACACGACCGTGATGGGGTGCTCTTGGAAGTAGGGCTTCAATTTCTTGGCAGCGAAGTACACCCCATAGCACATCTTCTGGTAGTGCCGGTAGTTTTGCTTTGAGCTAGACAGTACTTCGCTGAGGTAGTAAACCGGCCTCTGGACCAGCTGAGCTCGGCCTTCCTCCGGGCGCTGGACCACAACAACAGTGCTGACGACTCGGCTTGTCGCGGCGACGTAGAGGAGCATGGGCTCCTTTTCAGTCGGCGCGGCCAGGACGAGGGGAGTGGTCAACATTTTCTTCAACTCATGGAAGGCTTGGTCGGCTTGATCATTCCACTCAAAGTGAGTGGACTTCTTCATGAGTCGGTACAGGGGGAGGGCCTTCTCTCCTAGTCGGCTGATAAAACGGTTCAGGGAGGCTAAGCAGCCAGTGAACTTCTGCACGTCTCGCAGCTTGGTGGGTATCTCCATCCTCTCGATGGCCTTGATCTTGACAGGGTTGCACTCAATGTCGCGTTCGGAGACCAGGAAGCCTAGCAGCTGGCCGGCTGGCACTCCGAACACGCACTTCTCGGGGTTGAGCTTGATCTGGAATCGGCGCAAGTTGGCGAATGTTTCCTTTAGGTCTTCCAGCAGGGTACCGCGCTTCTCTGTCTTCACCACGATGTCGTCTACGTAGACGTGGGCATTTCTGCCGAGTTGTTTCAAGAGACATTTCTGCATGCAACGCTGAAAAGTGGCACCGGCGTTTCTCAAGCCGAATGTCATTGTCAGGTAGCAGAAAGCTCCAAAGGGTGTGATGAAGGCAGTCTTCAGGCGGTCAGCCGGGTCCAACTTGATCTGATGATACCCTGAGTATGCATCCAAAAAACACAACAGCTCGCATCCGGCTGTGCAGTCTATCACTTGGTCAATCCGTGGCAAAGCAAACGGATCCTTTGGGCAGGCCTTGTTCAAACTTGTGTAGTCTATACACATGCGCCACTTGTTATTCTTCTTCAAAACCAGAACTGGATTGGCAAGCCATTCTGGAAAGAACACTTCCATGATGAAGCCGGCTGCGAGGAGCCGGGCTATCTCTTCTCCCACGATTCTTCGCTTCTCTTCTGATAGTCGGCGGAGGGGTTGCCTGACTGGCTTCGCATCAGCTCGGACATGTAATTTGTGCTCGGCGAAATCCTTCGGGACACCCGGCATGTCCTTTGGGGACCATGCAAAGATGTCTCGATTCTCACGGAGGAAGTCGGCGAGCTCGCCTTCCTATTTACTGTCCAAGTTCGCCCCAATCACGGCGAACCTCTCCGGGTGCTCTGGGTCTAGAGGTATCTTCTTTGTCTGTTTCGCAGGCTGGAAGGAGCCCTGCGCATCACAGTCCTGGGGGTTGGGGGACAAGGCCGGCTGCTTGCCGGCCATGGCCACAACCCGCTCCAACATCTTCTTTTCTTCGGCCACCACGAGGGACTCGGCCAGCCGGCTGCTGGCCATGGCACACTCGATGGACTTCTTATAGTCGCCGGCTACCGTGATGATCCCCTTCGAGCTCGGCATCTTCATCTTCAGGTAGGCATAGTGGGGCACAGCCATGAACTTGGCCAAAGCAGGTCGGCCAAGTAACGCATGATAGGGGCTCTCCAGGTCCACCACCTCGAACCATATTGCTTCCCGGCGGAAGTGATCTTTGTCTCCGAAGAGAACATCCATTTTGATCTTGCCGATTGGAGAGCAAGATAGGCCGGGTACGATACCATGGAAGACAGTGCGGCTCGGCATGAGCTGCTTTGCTTTGATGTTCAGCTTGTCCATGGTGTCGTGGTACAGTATGTTGATACTGCTTCCGCCGTCTATCAGGACGCGGGAAAATCTGGCAGCTCGCCTCTCCGTCGCAAGGGTGACGTCCAAGACCATAGCATAGGAGCCAGGCGAAGGCATCACCTCTGGGTGGTCGGCCTGGCTCCAGCTGATGGGCTTTTCCGACCAGTGCATGAACTCGGCGGTGCTAGAGGCGACTGCGTTTACTTCTTGGTGTTGCCGGCGTCGGCTGCGCTTGTCGTCGACTTGACTTGTGAAGACGACGTAGGCGTCGTGCGCTTCGGGGAACTCGTCTTGGATGGCGCCGACTGCAGGCCGGGCCACCGGCTGCTGGGGAGCTGGAGGCGGCGGGCCGGGAGGCGGAGGCGGCACCATCCCTTCGCCCTTGGTGATGCGGGTGAGCCCGTGGCATTTTCGTGTTGTATGGTTGGACGGCTTCGCGCCGCTGTGGAACTTGCAGGGAGCATCGAGTGCTTGCTCGTAGGAGAAGGACGGCTGCCAGGGCGGCCGGCCTCCCTTCTTCTTGGGAGCGGGCCGCTCCTCGGGCTGCTCGTCTTCGACTGTGGCCACCTACCGACTGGAGGAAGTCGGCATGGGGCCCTTGCGCTTGTGGTCGTTCTGGTAGGGGCGCCGGTTTGGGTCGCCAGCCGGCGTCTTGGGAGCCGGAGCAATTACTTTCCCCAAGGCATCCACTCGGAGCTCGGTCTTCATGGAGGAGTCGGCGGTGGCGTACTTGTCGGCGGTGATCAGCAACTCATCGAGGGTAGCCGGCTCGTCGCAGAGGAGTCGGTGCTTGAGGAGGGTGCCCTCTCGGCACCCGGCGGTGAAGTACTCGATGGCCTGGACCTCGTGCACTCCCTCGCAGGAGTTGCGGAGCTCGGCCCATCGCGTGAGGTAGTCGCGGGTCGACTCGTTGGGCCCTTGGACGCAGAGGGAGAGTTGGCGAGGCTTGGGAGGCCGCTTGTAGGTGCTGGTGAAGTTGCGGACAAAAACTTCGGTGAAGTCCAGCCAGCTGTTGATGCTGTACGGCTTGAGGCTGTTGAGCCACGTGCGCGCCGTCCCTTGCAGCATCAAGGGGACGTACTTCACGGTGACGCGCCGATTGCCGTTGGCGATGCTGACGGCTGTGGAGTAGTCGATGAGCCAATCTTCCGGCTTCACCGAGCCGTTGTACTTGGGTGTGTCTCTGGGGAGCGAGAACCCTTTGGGGAAGGGCTCGTCGCGGATGCGGGGGCCAAAGCATGGCGGGCCGACATCGTCTTCTTCTTCTAACGCCAAGGACCGAGCAAGGCGGTCGATCCTGTGGCGGGCGTCACTCTCGCCGACTCCTTCTCGGCGGCCGAGTCGGTCGCCAAGAGTCGGATGTGTGATGGGCGGCGGAGTGAGGCGTCTTTCTCTTCGAGGCGGGGGAGGCGGCAGGTTTCCTTGGTGTTCGACCGCCCTAGGGCGGCCATCCGCGTCGCGCTCGATAGTGAGGCGAGTCCGGCTGCGGCTGGCAGCCGGCTCCTTGTCTTTCCTCTGGCGCGTGCCGCTCGCAGTCGGCGAGCGGGACGCCGCGGCGTGGTCCTGGCGCGGGGGATGGCTATCAGCTCGGGCGCCGGCTTCGTGCCGTTCTGCAGCCGCGTCGATCAGCTGCTGGATCCGTCTTGTCATGTAGGGGAGCTCATCGGCTCCCAGCCCATTGAGCTCCTCTGCAGCCGCCTGAGCAGCTCGCAGATTCTCGAGCGGGGTGGCGTAGACGGGGCGATCTGCGCCCAGCATGCTGGCAACGGCTGCGCCGCGCTTCTGGATGAAGCCGGCTCGGCTCGGGCCGCTAGGCGGCGGCGTCCCGAAGGCGGCGCGGTCGACTTCGCGCTGGTGGGCCTCGGCGAGGCGTCTCATCGAGGCTATCTTCTTGCTCTCCGTGATGAGGGCAAGACGGCGTGCCTCCAAGGTCTCGGCGTCGGCGTCGGCTGGAATGGGGATGGAGAGGTCGTGCATCGCTGCTTGCTGAGCGTCGCGGGCGCTCCCGCCCGAGTTGGAGACATGGCTGATGACCAGCACTTCGGTGACAGCGCTGCTGCCGCTGTCAGCTCGAGGGAGTGGGTCATCGAAGACCACCACGTCGGAGGGGTAGGCGTCGAGCGACGCGGTGTCGGAGTCGATGAGCATCGGGTCGGTGGAGCCGACAGACTCCGTGTCCGCAGCAGGCTCGCTGGAGACGTGGAGTTGGTCGAGGAGGCTGACGAGGCGGCTCTCGGGGTAATCGGTGCCTGCGTCCGACGCAGGCTCGTCGGAGATGCGAGTCTCGCCGAGCAGATCGGCGAGGCGGCTCGCTGCGCAGGCGTCGTCGACGCTTTGCAGCGCGTCGGGGCAAACGCCATCGGGCGCAGCAGGCTGGCTGCGCTCGCGGGGAAGGAAGAGGGTTCCCGTCCAGAACAGGTCTCCGGACAACGGTGCACGTGGCCCCACGGTGGGCGCCAAATGTCGGGTGGTTGGTGCGACATATGCAAAGGGATGGCTTATCATTGTGGGAGCCAATAAAACGTCGCGGGTGCCTGGAAACGGGATGAGGCGAAGACATGCACGCCGGCGAATCTTACCCAGGTTCGGGGCTCTCCGAGGAGATAACACCCCTAGTCCTGCTCTGCGGGGTCTCCGCATGATCACTAGATCGATAAAGAGTAGCTACAATCGCTCCTAGAGCTGTTGGGATCAAGGGAGAAGAAGAACAAGGCTAGCTCTTGCTTCTCTCTATCTATGGTGTGTGTGTGTGTGTGTTATGCTTGGAAGCAAAACATGCAGAGGTGCCAACCCTTTGCATGGGTGCTCCGGGGGGTTTATATAGGCCTACCCCCGGGGGTACAATGGTAATCCGACTGGGACCTGGCCCCAGCCGCCAGTGTCTACGCCTGCCGGCTTCTCCGCCGGCTGCTAGGTCCCGCCGGCTGGTGGGTCCCGCCGGCTGCCGGCTCCTCGGTCGACAGGCCGGCCCCACTGCCTAGGGTCTTGTCGGCGGCTGCTTACTGTAGCCGCGCCTCTGATGATGAGGGCTTTGTCGAGGTAAGCGTGGCTACAGTGATCCGCGTCGGGGGCTATCACTGTAGCCTCACCTCGTCTTGTCTCCTTAATGGGGCTCCTGCTTCGAGGAAGGGAGTCGCCGGCTTCTGGAGGCCGACTATGCTCCTGGCCGACTAGGAAAAGCTGGGCCGCCTTCACGCCTCTCTCTGGCTGAAGGGGCCCGCAGTCCTTGGGCCGTACAGGAGTGGGTCGTGGATGACGTCGTAGCTGGCGTGGCTACAGTGCCCGGCCGCACGGGGGACATCCCCCCCGTACGGCCTCCTGTAGCCATGCCCGCCTCGGGCTTAGGGGGTCGTGGGCCGCACTGTGGCCACACCCCGTCATGTCGCCGTTATGTAGGAGTGGTTGTGGTCTTGGCCGGCTTCTAGGAGTCGGCGTCCTTCTTGGCCGGCTTCTTGGAGTCGGTGAGGCTGGGTCGCCTTCCGGGAGCCGGCTTTAGTGGCAGCCGGCCGGGGAAGGCGGCCCAAATGCTTGGAGTGCTTGAAGGCCCAAAGGCCTGATAAATTTTCTGAAGAGCCAGGGGTAGTCGGTGAGGCTACCCGTGGCCAATTACTCCGACAAAGAGAAAGGACGAAGGTCGTCCCCTATGCTTTAGACGTAGGCTCTACAATATGCTATGCTGTGTACCGCACCTGAAGTGTGCCTTGCCATGAGTTAGTCAAGGGGTACAATAGTGATCCAGGAAGGGATCACATGACAGCGGTCGAACTTATCCTTAGTGGACTAAGGAATTTTCTCGATTATGGAGGTGGAAAGGGGGTTCGTTGTAAAGGGTTACGTCGATGCAAACTTTGACACTAATCCGGATGACTCTGAGTAGTGAACCGGATTCGTATAGTAGAGCAGCTATTTGGAATAGCTCCAAGTAGCGCGTGGTAGCTGCATCTACAAGATGACATAGAGATTTGTAAAGCACACACGGATCTGAATGTTGCAGACCCGTTGACTAAAACCTCTCTCGTAAGCATAACATGATCAAACCCTAGAACTCATTGAGTGTTAATCACATGGTGATGTGAACTAGATTATTAACTCTAGTAAACTCTTGGGTATTAGTCACATAGCGATGTGAACTTTGAGTGTTAATCACATGGTGATGTGAACTAGATTATTGACTCTAGTGCAAGTGGGAGACTGTTGGAAATATGCCCTAGAGGCAATAATAAAATGGTTATTATTGTATTTCCTTGTTCATGATAATTGTCTGTTGTTCATGCTATAATTGTATTAACTAGAAACCGTAATACATGTGTGAATACATAGACCACAACATGTCCCTAGTAAGCCTCTAGTTGACTAGCTCATTGATCAATATATGGTTATGGTTTCCTGACAATGGACATTGGATGTCATTGATAACGGGATCACATCATTAGGAGAATGATGTGATGGACAAGACCCAATCCTAAGCATAGCACAAGATCGTGTAGTTCGTTTGCTAGAGCTTTTCTAATGTCAAGTATCATTTTCTTAGACCATGAGATTGTGCAACTCCCGGATACCGTAGGAATGCTTTGGGTGTACCAAACGTCACAACGTAACTGGGTGGCTATAAAGGTGCACTACAGATATCTCCGAAAGTGTCTGTTGGGTTGGCACGAATCGAGACTGGGATTTGACACTCCGTATGATGGAGAGGTATCTCTGGGCCCACTCGGTAATGCATCATCATAATGAGCTCAATGTGACTAAGGAGTTAGCCACGGGATCATGCGTTATGGTACGAGTAAAGTGACTTGCCGGTAACGAGATTGAACAAGGTATTGGGATACCGACGATCGAATCTCGGGCAAGTAACGTACCGATTGACAAAGGGAATTGTATACGGGATTGATTGAATCCTCGACATCGTGGTTCATCCGATGAGATCATCGTGGAACATGTGGGAGCCAACATGGGTATCCAGATCCCGCTGTTGGTTATTGACCGGAAAGTCGTCTCGGTCATGTCTGCATGTCTCCCGAACCCGTAGGGTCTACACACTTAAGGTTCGGTGACGCTAGAGTTGTAGAGATATTAGTATGTGGTTAACCGAAAGTTGTTCGGAGTCCCAGATGAGATCCCGGACATCACGAGGAGTTCCGAAATGGTCCGGAGGTAAAGATTTATATATGTGAAGTCCTATTTTGGCCACCGGAAAATGTTCGGGATTTTTCGGTATTGTACCGGGAAGGTTCTAGAAGGTTCCAAAGTGGGGCCCACCTGCATGGGGGGGACCCACATGAACGTGGGTAGTGGGGGCAATTCCCCACACCCCTGGTCAAGGCGCACCAAGATCCCACCTTAGAAGGAATAAGATCATATCCCGAAGGGATAAGATCAAGATCCCTAAAAAAGGGGGATAACAATCGGTGGGGAAGGAAAAATGATGGGATTTCTTTCCCCCACCTTTGCCAACGCCCCAATGGACTTGGAGGGCAAGAAACCAGCCCCCTCCACCCCTATATATAGTGGGGAGGCTCATGGGAGCAGCACCCCAAGCCCTGGCGCCTCCCTCCCTCCCGTGACACCTCTTCCTCCCCGCTTGCGCTTGGCGAAGCCCTGCCGGGATCCCGCTACTTCCACCACCACGCCGTCGTGCTGCTGGATCTCCATTAACTTCTCCTCCCCCCTTGCTGGATCAAGAAGGAGGAGACGTCCCCGCTCCGTACGTGTGTTGAACGCGGAGGTGCCGTCCGTTCGACGCTAGGATCATCGGTGATTTGGATCACGACGAGTACGAATCCATCAACCCCGTTCTCTTGAACGCTTCCGCGCGCGATCTACAAGGGTATGTAGATGCACTCCCCTCTCTCTCGTTGTTAGATGACTCCATAGATTGATCTTGGTGATACGTAGAAAATTTTAAATTTCTGCTACGTTCCCCAACACTACCAACGTTTTATCATCAAGTATGATTATTCAAGTTGCTAGATTAACATCTCGGGGTGTATGAAACACGAGATAATTAAATCTCGAGCCCCATACTAAACTTCGTCATACACATGACCTCCGTGCAGATCATATCTGCAATGCCCTTTCATCTGCGAATTTCATCTTTCTTTTGACTACGGCAGAACCCAAAGAACTGATAGCACTTCCATGATCAATCAGGATCACAGATTGCCAGAACTTTGTCAAATTCCACCATGCTGTCTCGAGATTGAGCAAACGCAAATTCTAGGGAAGCAACAAGAACGTCGGGTAACAGATTTCATCTGTCACCCGCATAAATAATTTTCAGCAATAGATCTCATCTACTACCTAATTATATTATGCAACACCCATACATCTCTATGTATTCTAGATCGCAACCTGCATCTACACATAGCACGGCTCTTGATGCCCCTGTAGGGTAACGCAACAGAAAACAAAAAGTTTCCGACCTACGCACTAGCCCAGCACCACTATGGAGACTGCATACATGGTTTGATCTTTTTCGTTACCGACTCGTAGCGCAGCGGGAAGTAGAGTCGATGACGATCGGCGGTGTAGATCCCTGCAGCCAGGATTTACAACCTCCCAACCGCGAGGATGAATACCCTCATCTGCTCCTCAGACAGCCCTCCGGGAGGTGGTCGAACAGCCCCCCGGACGGTGTCGCGGACAGCCCTTCGGGAGGACCTTCGAAACTCGAATGGTCACTCGGATAGCCCTTCGGGAGGACCTTCGAAACTCAGATGGTCACACGGACAGCCCTTCGGGAGGCACTCACGATTTTTTATAAGACCTAAACTACGATCTCTCTACAGAGTCGCACACATACGGTGTCATCTATCCGGCAGGGCTTCGCCGTCCAGAACTAGTTCCTGCCGAAACCCAGACAGCCTTACGGCTCTACGAAACTATTTCGCTGGGAGGGAGAGAGAAGCCAGATCATGCATGGCACTTGTATGTGAGAAAGAGTGAGTGTGGAGGGCTGCCCCTCCACCTCTATTTATAGGGAATCCCAAGGGGTAGGGTAGTTTAACACAAAAACCCAAAATGCACATGAATGAAGTCCTTCCTCAAGGGCATAAGAGTGAAACCAAGGAACAAGAGGGGCTCCAAGGTGGAGCCCCAAGTGTGGCCGGCCACACCCCTTGGGGGGCCCCCATGAGGGTCTCCCAATCCATCCATGACATCCCTAGATCTTTTGGGCAAAGCCCCAAAAGGTGGCTTTCCATAAAATATCCCAAAAAGCACTTTCAGTATTCACGACGACATTTTTCAGCGTCCGTTCGAACTGAAAATATCTATGTGGGCTTAGAACATTTCCAGTACCCACCATAATAATTTTCAACGTGTTCTGGAACAATTCCAGTTTAGTGATTTTCATCTGCGAAAAGCATGTGAACCGGTTCCTGCAGCTCCGGAATATTTCCCGTTTTTATTTCTGAAAATTCCAAAAAAGTTTCCAGAATGATTCTGGCACCCTCCAAGAATTATCAGGCATGTGCCGAAACCATTTTGACTTAATGGCATACCCCGAAACAACTATTTCGGTTTCACCGAAACTCATCCGGTGACCTCTCTTTGCGGAACTTTTCCGCTGTCCGAAACTTTTCGGTGTCCGAAACTTTTTCGATGATTTTCTCTCAGACTCCCTGTCTAGTATTCAGATGATAGATGACCCTTAAGCGTGTGACCCTATAGGTTCGGTGAAGTATAGACATGACCCGGAACCCCTTCCGATCAATGATCAACATCGGAGCCGTGGACACCCATATTGACCCCTATACCCACACGAATGAATATTCGAGTCAACCTCCAGTTGCAGTGAGCTATTCCTGTTGCTTTGCGATATGTCACAAACACCCGAGGTGAGATTTGTTGCATCCCCGTGGACGAACAATTTGTCCATCATGCAAGTTACCTCGTTACCGGTTTTGTTCTCTTTTCTCGTTTCCGTGTTCCGGCATCCCAGTGATCAAATCACACTGTGTCTGGCCAGACGATGATGGATACCGTAATACCGAGAGGGCCCGAGAATATCTCTCCATCGTCGGAGGAGCAAATCCCAATCTTGAGCTATCAAGTTACTTGACACACTTTTCCATGAACCCGTAAGCCGCCGTAATAGCCACCCATTTACGGATGATGTTTAACAAACCCCAAAGTTCATGAAGCAAGCATGAAGAAACTCGATACTCTCATGGTCTAAGGAATCATGCAAACGTTAACCATCTCTGTGTTATGCACCATTAACTTGTGACGAATGAATCTCTTAGCATAACATCAATCCGGGTTGATTCAACACAAATGTTCTCTTAACATTGTGCCCTCAAAATTGCTGGCATAGACATGCCCATGATTAGGAAAACAGAACCATCATGCAACACTTGAGCTAGTCTTAGAGGCCAGACTAGGAATACTTCTTACCGTTTATTATTCCACACGTGCATATGAGTCTTCCTCCGAGCCTCGTGGATATTGCAGACTCGAGAATCATTGCAGTTATAGCATGGAACATAAACATAATTATGAACTCGGAGATAAATAATATCATTTATTATTGCCTCTAGGGCATATCTCCTACATCAAATGCCAAGCCCTAGTTCACGGCCCCAGTTCATCACGCCGGCAACAAAGCCAGCGGCCTACACGTCCATCGCCGGCATCAGCCAGCGGCCGGCAACACGGCCAGCCTCCAAAATGAATAGTTGTCCTCGCCGGCAACACAACCAGCGGCCGGCAACACAGCCGGCCTCCAAAATGAATGTTTTTCTCACCGGCACGCAGCCAGCGGCCCAGCGGGCGGGCGACACCCATGCCAGCCTCCAAAAAAGAACGGCCACGGCCGATCGGACGACCTAGTTCAGGCCGTCGGCGTCGAGCATCTCCTTCTGCCTGGCCTCGAACCAGGCCCTCGTCTTCTTGCTCATCTTCGACAAGTCCACGCTCATGATCGCAAGGGCCACTTCCTTCGCTTTGGTGGCGGCATTGGTGGCCTCGATGTCGAGCTGCCTTTGCCTGGCCTTGACGTTCTCGGCCTCGATGTCGAGCTGCCTCTGCCGGGCCGCCTCCTCCATGTCGAGCTGCCTCTGCCGGGCCGCTTCCTCCATGTCGAGCTGCCTCTGCCGGGCCGCCTCCTCCATGTCGATCTTCCTTCTCTTGGCCGCCTCCTCCATCTCAAGCTTCTTCCTTTAAAGGTCTAGGTATTGCTTCATTTGCTCTTCCTTGCTTTGCCGCTTCTTCTCGTCCCTCACATCCTTTTGCGACATCATGCCATGCAAAGTGTCATGCAATGCCATGGATGAGGCATCACGTATGTCGTCAACCTTGGAGTTGGTCTTGCCCCTCGGCCTCTTCAACGCCTCGCCATCAACACCTCCGGCGAACTTGGCCGTCTTCAGGCCTCTCTTCCTTTGAAGTTCACGGTATTGATCCTTGAACTTAGGGCAATTGTTGATCATAGTCCAACAATGCGTAAGAGTGAACGGCTTGTCATTGTGCCGGGCCTTGAATGCCTCCAAAGATTGAAATGCCTACACCACATGATCAACAACAAGTGAACATGCAAACATGTACAAGGCCGAAGTCTCATGGCCGTAGCAAGGAAAGGGCTTGGAAGAGGAGAGCATACCACATCCCCAACGCCGAGACCACTCACGGGCCGTGCTTCAACGCTCTCAAATGCGGCTTGATACTTGTTGCACTCTTGTTCGATGAACAACCATCTCTTTTGAATCGAGTCGATGCCACGGTTGCTTTCAAATTGGTAGGGCTCAAACAACTTCCTTTCATGGAATGTTTTGTGGACTCTCGTCCAAAAAACAATGCCCTTTTGTTGCGCGCAAATCAACTTGTCCTCATCTTGTGTGTATGAACCCGTGCGAATGCTCTTCCTCTTCTTTTGTGCTTCCGCTCTTTGTGTTAGCTCGTCGATGAACAATGGCTCGCCACTAATATCAAGGTCATTGCCTTCTTCTTCATCACCATCACCTTCGACATAGATGTCATCGTCTTCATGCCACGAGCCACCATGGTCGTAGTCAGCATGGTCGTCAGCCTCTTCATCGGGGACGTATTGGGCGCGGCCATCCTGACTTTGGGTCTCCTCAGGGTTGTAGGCACGGCCCTGCCCAGCCTCAAAGATCACGTCCTCCATGAACTGGTTGTAGAAGGGGTCGTCGACCGGTGGCGTTGGTGTTGGCATTCCGTCAAACAAGACGCGGGGCGACGGCATGGTGCCCGTGAACGGCGCCCGTGCTTGCTTTCTTTGCATCTCGACGGACGGCCGGCCGCCGCTGCTAGACCCAGGCGTGATGTTGAGGTCGATGACGGCCGAGGGGCGCGGTGTGGACGGCGCGAACATGCCAACGTCCGGCGACCCCGAGAAACGGGTCTGGCCGTCGTGCCTTGGCGGAGGAAAGCCGGGCGACAAGGGTGTGGTCCGTGACTGGCAGTGTGGAGGCCGGGCGACCGACGACCCTGTGCTCGCTGGACCGACGGCCCCTCCAGAGAAACCGGGCGGACGACAAATGCCAGCCATGAGAAGGTCGTGCGCTTTGCTGACGATGGCCTCCTTCTCGTCGACCTCGGCCTTGTGCCGCGCGGCCTCAATTGCAGCGCAGTCGGCGGCTCTCTTGGCCGCGATGACGTTGTACTTGGCGACCGCCCTCCGGCCCCTCCTCTTCGCCGATTCCGCGTCCAACTTGGTGATCTCCTCCGGCGTGCACTCCGATTGCGGCTTCCTTGGCGCCTTGCCCTTCTTCTTCTTGGCCATTCCGGGCGGGTCGACGGCCAGCCCGCCGGAGTTCGGCTGGGCGTCGGCCATGGACGGGGGGACGGAGTGGGATGG
>NC_057811.1:465538402-465546346 GCF_018294505.1 Triticum aestivum
GGGTTTGGGGGGGGGGGAATGGCGCCAAAGGGGCTGCGGGGAGGTTTTGCTTTGTGTCGCCGACAGGCGGGCCAGGGGCGGACAAGCGCGCGCGTCCCGCCCGTCCGCGCGCTGTCCGTTTCACCCCAAAACCGGTGCAAACTTGGGCCGGGGATGGGTCGAAAGCAGACACAAAACGGACAAAAGTCCGTTTGCTCCCGCGCGCTGGGCAGCCCGGTTTGTCCCTTTTACCCCAAACGGACGGGGCCGGACAGGATAGGGTCGCGCGCGGTGGAGTTGGCCTAACAGAGGGTGAGCCTCACGCGGAAAGCAAGAAGCCATGTGGGCAGGAAGCCAGCCAGAGCCAGCGCGCGAGTTGTCTAGGCTAGGCAGCGTCACCACGACTTTGACGTGTTCCACGTGAGCGAGTGAACGTCACGCAGGAGGCAGGAAGGTAACCTCAAACGAAAGGCGCCAGGTCAAGTCAGCGTTCACATCCTGCGCCCAGGCCCGATCCACCGGCGCAGCAGCCGGGGCAGGGGCACCGCACGCCGGACGCCGTACGTCGTACGTGCCGCGCAATGCATATTCCTCCCCCGCAACTCCTCACGCGCGCCGAGCCCATGCCGATGTCGGCATCGCCCTCGCACTGACTCCACCCATTCATTCATTCATCACTCTGCTTTACGTGTCCCCGGCCTTTCCCTTTCCCTTCTTTTTTCCCAGAGGGAGACGCCCCTTTAATCATATGGCTCATCGCGTTTGACACCATGCCACGCCCACGCTTTCCTCACCGACCGGTGGGCCCCTCCGGACCCGCACTCCACGATGCGAAGCATCAAGCTGGACGCGAAAGGCGAGCCGAAAATATGCTTCGGAAAGAAAAGGCGCCTCAGCTGAAAAATAGGAAAAGATTGACCACGACGTGCTCTGCCCCGCCTCGTCCTCCCCGCGTCCCCGGTACCGACCGTCGGGCCCACCGCCGGGCCGCGACGAGCCCAACGGCGAGTTGTTTTATCATGGCTGCCCCTCTGTGACCAACCAGGTCCACGGAAGGTGGCACACACAGCATAATCCGCGAATAAATTCCTTTTTTAACCAAGAAAAGATGCTTCGCATTTTATTATTATTTCGCGAGCGATTACCACTCATCAATTATATCAGTCACGGTGGGTGCGGCGATAATGAGAATCGATAAGGACGCGCCGGGGTGGGCCCGGCCCGAAACCGCCTGGCGGGCCGCAGCTGGAACGACGCCACAGCTGTATGTTGCCGGGCCCGCCGCTCCCCACTTGCGTTTCGCGGCTGCCACGTCAACTGTGCTGCGTCTGTGCCTATCTTTTTTTTATTTTTGAGTACGCGTCTGTGCCTATCCCCTTCCCCGATATTTACCCCTCAATTTCCTACGAATTTCTCGCTCACGTCTCTCCATTTCACCACACCTTTGCCCCCCGAAACGTCCACTATTCACGACCCAACTGCCACCCCGCGCACCAACCGCGATGGCGCGCCATGAAATTTCACGCAAGTCCAGGGGCTCCACCCAACCCTCGCCAATAATTCGGCCGCCCACGTCGGGCACGAGCACGAGCCGGGCCCACCCCGTGCCCCCACCACGTCAGACCAATAAAGATCTCTTGCCCCCTAAGCATAACGAAAAAAAACGCTAGTATTATTTTTTTATCACTTCGAGTCGGAGAGGGTAAGCGCAGCGCGCACGCTTCCGTCTGGGCCCGGCCCGGCCCGCTCGGTTTCTTCTTCTTCCTCTATATAATGCGGCCCGGCGGCACCCGGATATCTCCCCCAATGTTCTCTCTCCCACAGATCCCCTCTTCTCGCTAGGGTTAGGTCTCCCCCGGCGCGGCGCAATCCGCAAATCTCGACGACGGCGCCGAGCAGCGAGCGAATCCACTCGATCTAGTCCCGCGCCGACGAGCCCATGGCGACGGCGGTGCTCAGATCCCACGACGCGCTCGCCAACCGGATGCATCTCGACGCCTTCGCCGCGTCCCCCCAGGCCGCCAAGCAGCGCCGCCGGCGCCACCCCAAGCCGGCCTCGCCGCCTCCCAAGGTGGTCGCGGTGGTTGCTGGCTCTTCGCCGCCAAAGCCGGCTCTTTTGGCGTCGCCGGCGACGAAGCAGGCCCCCGCGGCCGGCCGTCGGTCCCCGCCGGCGAAGCCTGCCCGCAAGCAGCCTTCCCCGACCAAGGAGAAGCCCCGGCAGCAGCCGATCGTGATGGAGGCCGTCCGGATCCTCAAGCGCGGCGAGGAGCCCCCGGCTCCCTCCCCCGCCCCTGCGCCTGTCCAGGCACGGGCGCAAGCCCCGCCGGCCGACAGGCGGGTGCGGTCTCCCTCCCCTGCCTCACCGCCCGTCGTCAAGGCCCGGCCCCAAGCCCCGCCTGCGGACAGGCGCGTGCGGTCTCCTCCCCCAGCCACAGCACCCATCCCGGCCCGGGCGCAAGCCCCGCCGGCCGACAAGAGGGTGCTCCGGACCACCAGCCGGATCGGCCCGCAGCAACCCGCCGTCGTGCCAACCAAGAAGATGGTGCCGCTCGCCGTCGCAGCCAGCTACGCCGGCCCGGCGTTCTCGGCCGCGGCCCCGGAGCCGAGCTCTCTCCCCCTCCCTGGGTTCTTCTTCCGCCGCGCCGAGGAAGAGGCCACCCGCGGCCTCCGCTGCCTGCTCCGCATCGGCGAGCTCTCATGATGACGGCTCCCCCTCCAGCAGCGTCGTGTGCGCCCCCTCCGCGGCCGCGCCGTTCTGCTCTGCTCCCTCCTCCCCCTCGTCTCGCCTCATCTCGTCGGAAGCAACAAGAAGAAGAGGTGGTGGTGGTAATAACTCTCCCTGACTGAAGGACGGAAGGATTTTATCTGTGGATGGTTGGTGTGCGGATGGATCCGGCGGCGAGCTTGCCGGATCAGATCCCGGCTCCGTTCCGATCGAACCCTTCCGGTATTTTTTCAGAGGAAGGGTCGTCGAGGGAGCGGAGGTCCGGCGGTAGGGTTTGGTGGTGGTTGCTTTAGGTTCGCGCGTTGCTGCTGCTGCACAGCTGTTTGGTTCGCCTTGATGTTGTTAGGTAGGTTGTTAATTGTCGGTCAGTCAGAACGATTAAGGGTTGGTTCTTGGTTTAGGTGACGATGATCTGGTAGCTAGGGAGTGGGTCTCAGGTTTGGTTACAGTGATGATAATAATTGAAGTTTATGTGTGCGTGTGTGCGGGTCGAAGATTAAGGGTAAGGTATGAGTTATTATGAGTGCAAAGTTATATATGCTGAGAGATGAGTATGGTAGTTGCATCAGCTGAGCTATGTGTAGTTGGTGTAGCGACTGAGAAGTGTGTCTAGTTGCATCCGCTAGGCTATGTGTAGTTGGTTTAGCAACTGAGTTAATGTTAGTTCCAAGAGTTGTTCATGGTCCTTTGTAAGATATCCAAAAGTCTGTGTCTGTATTGGTCGATCATAGTGTTATAATTCGTGAAATAAAATATATCAGTGGTAGATTATATGAGCTCTTGTCTTCATGGTGTGTGATCATCTGTTCTTCATTCTTGTTCATAGTGATTTGTTTAACTCGCGCAACAGTCTGATCAGGAATTCGCTGAGCTCTCCCTTTATGAATGGATTGATCTCTTGACCGGTGATGAAATGTGTTGGTGATGTTTTTTTCCCAGATTGTTTTCCTCATGGTGTGTGGCATCATCAGGATTTTGTTGACAATAATTTGCAGACCACGCTCCGTCGTCTTTGGCAATTCGTTTGGTTTTGGGTTGCTGTTGCGTGCTCATTAGATAGCCTTGTGTTTGGCAGCCCATTGCTTACTTTGGGGGTGGTGGTGATTGAATGCCACTACTAGCACTTGTCTCTCTGGCTAAGCAAGGCCAAATCATACTCCACCAGCCAGCCGTCTTGTGGTAGCTGATTTTCCACACCTAACTTATCTGGCTGTTGATTAATCATTCCAACAACCATGCTGAGGGGAGGAGAAAAGAAAAGTAGTATGAGCTGGGTGTGGGGGAGAAGAATACCACAATTCAGTTTGGTTAGACCCAGAAATTTGCTGAACGTGGTGACGCGTCTGCTGAGCAAAACTCCGTGCGCTGGACGCCACTTGAACCTTCGAGATGTCGGCTCCGATCAGCCTCAGACCTTGCGTGGTTGCCGTCTCTCAGGATTGATAGCGGCGTCTACGTCTCCTTGTCAGTCAAGGCTGCTTGTTCTACGTGGGCGTTGGACACGACAGCAGCTCCTTGTGCCGACCCTGTGTTGGCCGGCGCCGGCGATAATTCCAACTACGTTAACCATTTGGCTTGAAAAATTGATTATAAGTGGACCGCATGATACATACATACCCCCTCCGCAAAGAAATATAAGAACGTCTAGATCACGAAAGTAAAAAGTAAATGATGTAAACAACTTGAATAAAACCGATCAAAAGGTTGATTACACGGGAGTTGATTGATGCTCATTGCTCAAGTTGGGTGGCTAGTAACTTTGTTGACGGTGATGAGATGAGATGAGATGCGTCGACTTTGACGTGGAGTATCGAAGCATTCGGTCGAAAGTTGAACCGGCCATGGCCAAGGAAGCAAGGCAGGTAGCGTCGCTTTTACGGAGTATATGCAGAATAATAGTCAAGTTGGGCAGGTTTGACGATTCCACCGGGTTCCATTCAGTTCTACATGACGAGTCGCGTAAAATGATGAGGCATTAACAGACAGCCGTATTAAACCAGCAACTTTGTAGTATGTGTAATGATCAATCACATCAACCGCCTCTGCTATAAACAAGGTGCTGAGTAATCAATCATATGAGCTGTTGTGCTAGAAACAGATCTGGCAGAAGAAGAAACAAAAAATGATGCTCACTGCCTGACATGACAACGTGGAAGAAGAAGAAAAATCACATTGTCACTGCAACCACATCTCATCTGAAAATAAGGCAGCAGGCCATCATTCCCTTTTACAAGAAAAATAAACAATGGCCTTTCCCTTGAGCTAGCTGGAAGCGACATTTTCCCAGTTTCAACAGCAGTTGATCAACTAGAATTATGGGCAGGCGAAAACATGACAAGCGTTGATTGTACCGACTAGTGCTAGTAACTGACGAATCGACTCCAGTGCACAAGTGGGCAAACATCAAAGCCTAATCTGTGAGACACTTTGGACTTAGTGGCATCTAGTGCTGACATGACATCTAGTGTCCTAACTAACCACAACATCTGCGCAAAGAAACATTTGCACTACCAATTTATCATCACCATCAATTCATCATGCAGTATATGCCACTAACTAGCAAAAAACTCTGGCAGCATGTAAAAAAATGGGATATGACATTTCAGATTAATGATTGAACACATCTGCGCAAAGAAACATTTGCACTATCAATTTGTCTTGGGACACTGGACTTCTCCTATTGCGCCCTCCTGTAGTTGAGGACAACTATTTTGTCTTGGGGACAGTGGAGTTTTACTCTTGTATTTGAGGACATCAGAAGTGGGGAAAGCATCAAAGCCTAATCTGTCACACTCTGACATACTGTAACAACTAGTGTCCTAACCAATGGTTCTGAGCAAAGAAACACTCATCACAGTCGGCACTAATAACTAGCAGAGGACTCTGGCAGCATGTAAACAACTTGGCCTATGACATTTCAAACAAATGGCTGGAAATAAACCACTACTAAGCTTGCACACTGATATGGAAAACTAAATGGCAGAACGATTAGCTAAAATGGCAGTGAAATGTGAATAAACCAATTCATTCTATTACATCGTGCAAGCTGCCTGCACCTCATCATAAAGCCCACCGGGCGAATCCTACTAGACCATACAAATAGTTATTCAGGACATGTATACCAAAAGTTGGGATGGACTACCGACTGTGATGGCTACAAACTCTTTCCAATGCCCACTCCACTATGCTTACTCACCTCTCAATTCAATGGTCACTCCTCGCAGGGAGGAAGAACTTAATCGGCCTTCACAGACGAGAAGAGATAGTGCACGAAGCAGAACGAGGAGATGAACCCGACCGTGCCGGTGGCCAGCATGATGGCGATGACCATGAAGAGCGAGTAGCCGAGGTAGAGGGTGGCCGACACCGGCCCGCTCAGGCTCTTGAGGTCGAACACCAGGTAGTTGATCGAGTAGAGGAAGATGTAGATGGCCACGGATCCGGATGAGAAGAATGACTTCCACCACCACTTCCAGTCCTCCACGCAGAGGTGCATGTAGGTCAGGACCAGGGAGACCTCGGCGCAGACGATGACCAAGAGCAGCATCACGATGAAGAGGAACCCGAAGACGTAGTACACGCGCCCCATCCAGATGCTTGACATGATGAAGAAGAGCTCGATGAACAGGGTGCCGAAGGGCAGTGTGCCGGCGCCGAGAACCAGCAGCCAGGACGGGTACTTCTGGGCAGGGATCTCACGCGGGATCTGGTTCGTGCGGACAGGGTACTCGATGTGCGGCGCCTTGGCACCGAGGAACCCGCCGACAAGCGTAAGCGGCACAGAGATGCAGAACCAGAGCAGGATCAGCACAACGAACAGCGAGAAGGGGATGGCGCCGGTGCTCTGGCTTCCCCACAGCAGGAAGTTGAGTGTGGTGAGGATCAGGAACGCGATACCAGGGAAGAAGCAGGCTGTCCTCCACGAAACACCCACCCAGCCCGAGTGATCTCCACACCTGATTGTCTTCCAGACGCGGACACTGGCGTATCCTGCCAGGATCCCGAGGACCAGGTAGAAGAAGAGCATGCCTGTGATCAGGGTACCACGGGAGGCCGGCGACATGAACCCAAGCGCGGCAAACAGGATGGTGACCACGGCCATTCCGAGGATCTGAACCCCATCACCAACCATCATGCAGAGCAGCATTGGGTTGCTGGGCGCACGGAAGACATCGCTGACCACGAGCTTCCACCCGGACAGCTCCTCGTTCATCTGGGCCTGCGCCTCACTGTCGAGCTCCTCGTACCTCGTGAGATCGCGCCTGACGGTCCTGAGCAGTATGACGAAGACGATGCCGGCGAGGAACGCAATGACCATGAGCGAGTTGAGGATGGAGAACCAGTGCACCTTGGCGCCCTCCATCTTGAGGTAGGCGTCCCACCGGGAGGGCCACTTGATGTCGCTCTCGACGAAGGAGACCTCGTAGGTGTAGACGATGGGCTCGTTCTCCTTGATGCTCATGGAGACGGTGGAGGGGTCGCACTTGATCTTGCTGGGGAATTTGCCGTACATCTTGACGGCCCTGGCGTCCTCGGGGTTGTGCTTGATGCTGCAGGGCACGACCTCGAAGCCGACGACCATCCAGCCGGGGGCGGCGGAGGCGTCCTTGCCGGCGTTGGCGGGGACGGCGGCGCCGTCGGAGGCGTCGCCGGCGGCGCCCATGACGCGGGCGACGTTGGGGTCCTCGTAGCGGTGCACGAGCACGGTGAACTGGAGGTGGTTGAAGACGTAGTAGTCGACGCCAACGCGGATGCCGACGGGGTACCCCGTCCAGCGGAGGAAGTAGTCGTCCTTACGGGTGTAGCGGATGGCGGGGAGGTTGTCGAGGATGAGGTTGACCTGGTACATCTCGTCGATGCGGCGCTTGAGGAGCGCGAAGTCCGGCGGGGAGAGGGGGGCGGAGCGGCAGAGCAGCACGTCCGACTCGTTGGCGTGCATCTTGAAGCGGTAGGGCGAGCTCTCGATGCGGTCGCCCATGAGCAGCTCCCCGAGGTTCTCCGCGCTGTCCTTGACCCCCTCCGGCGGCGCGCAGAAGGGCAGGCTGTAGTAGCTGTAGGGGATCTCGGTGTCGATGGAGGTGAGCGAGTTCACCTTCACGCTGAGGGGCTCCCCCGGGGCGTACTTGTGCGGGTAGCTCCCCGGGAGGTAGAAGGCGTGGGCCGGGGTGAGGAGGAGCGCCGCCGCCGCCGCGGCGAGCAGGAGGAGGAGGCGCGGGCGGGCCGCCGCCATGGCCATGGCC
>NC_057811.1:465546524-465547404 GCF_018294505.1 Triticum aestivum
CGGGGGAGGGGGGTGGGGTGTCGGTGGATCTGGGGCGGGGGGCGGCGGGGAGGGGGACGCGACTCACGCGAGGGAGGGCGACGGGGGTTTATACGGCGTGAGCGTGACGGCGCGTTGCTCTGCTCGGGGATGCAGATGGGGTAGATGGAGATGGAGATGGAGAGAACGTGGAGGAATTGTGCCGGGGGTGTCGGTGCTGCTCCTCTTGGCAGGGTTTTTTTCACCCTTCTTCTTCTCTAACGCCGCACAAGTTTTTGATCTCGTTTCTAGACACAAATCCGGGTTAAACCACGGCGCACACGTAGTGTAGAGCTTGGATGGAAATTGGTTTCGTGGGTTCAAGGTTCAACCGTTCAACCCAGCTTTTGTTTTCTTGCGGAAAACCGTTGGACCAGCCCGACAAACTTGACCGGAGAGTCGTCGGTCTCGCGGCGGCTGAAAACCGTTAAACCGCACACTGATAGAGTTTCACGTCTGGTCGAAATAGAGGTCAGACACGACTCGAAGCCAGCCGCACGCTTCACATTCCAACTGAGTGTGGTGATTGACGAATTACTTTTCAAATAACCTTGTTTGTTCTCTTATTGGCAGAAAAAATACAGTTTGCACAACATTACAACCATCGGCGCGGTCACCAAACAACCATGGCGAAAGACGGCATTGTTCAAAATGGTAAGTTGTCGTTTACGTGAAAAAAATTGGCGGAGTCATGGAGGAAAAAAAATGAGTTACGTCGTTGTATCTACAAAGTTACCCGAAGCATCGAGGATATCTCTTTAGGTGACTTCCCTTCGTCAATAGAAGAACTCCAACCATGCTTTCTTGAAATAGCAGTTATTGTCTTCCTGGTCAGCTTTCGACGAGTGACTCTTGGTTGCGG
>NC_057811.1:465547566-465564657 GCF_018294505.1 Triticum aestivum
ACCGCTAGGCAAAGAGGGAGGAGAGCCCCCGCAAAGATTTAGCTTCTCATAATGAACTCTTGTCCTAGCAAATTGAGTTGGCTTGCAAATGGGTTTCTACTATTGGATCACATGCACCAATCGCTTCACACTAATTAACTTAAAAAAATGGAAGATGTATTTCTATATTTGTGTGTAATCAATAGAAGGCTTCATAGATAGAGCTTTGAGGAGAAAAGTTGGGTGAGTCTAGATGTATGGGAATGAAAAGGCATAGAACCATAGTGTTTAAATATTGAAATATGAAGGTATCGTATGTAATAATGTCGATCAACAACATGGACAAATGTGATATAAATGATAGAGCAGGGCAATTATATAGAGTTGTGAAGTTATACCTGCCTACCGTTTGCCGTGAATTTCTGCATGTTCGGTTTCTAGCCCAAGGTCAGTATACATAACTGTAGTTGTGCCACAACACCTTACTGACATGTTTGATTAATTCAGATTGGCTAGAGCATTGAAAAACAAACATTGCACATGAAAAAGGTCAGGTCGTTATAGAGTCGTTGACTATAATTATAAGTATGTTGTCCCGGGAGAAGGTAAATTATCTCGGTCTCAATTTTAGTTCGCCACACTTTTCTTAAATGATATAATCCACGGGTGTCACAGGCTAAGTTTCTTATCAAATCTTGTTACACTTATGGTGGACAATTTTTTCTACCACACTCCGTCGCGGCCGGGGGCGTCGGTGCCGCTCCTTTTGGAAGGGTTTTTTCACCTCCTTATCTTACGCCGCACAAGCTTTGATCACGTTTGTAGACACAAATCCGGGTTCAACCACGGCGCACGTAGTATAGGGCTTGGATGGAAACTGTTTTCGTGGGTTCAAGGTTCAACCGTCCAACCCAGGTTTTTGTTTTCTTGCGGAAAACCGTTGGACCAGCTCGACAAACTTGACCGGAGAGTTGTCGGTCCCGCGGCTAAAAACCGTTAAACCGCACGCTGATAGAGTTTCACGGTTGGCCGAAATAGAGGTCAGATGGAACGACTCAAAGCCAGACGCACGCTTCACATTCCAATTGAGTATGGTGATTGGCGAATTACTTTCCAAATAAACTTATTTATTCTTTTGTTGGCAGACAAAGTACGGTTTGCACAACGATACAATCATCAGCGTGGTCGCCAGACAACCATGGCGAAAGACGGTATTGTTCAAAATGATAACTTGCCGTTCACGTGAAAAAATTGGTGGTCGTTTCTGTGATAGCAGGCTTTTATGAAGCTATGAGCTATTTTGATGATTGCATTTCTTTCTTCTTCTTCTTTTTGAAAATATTTTGATTGCATTTCAGGTGATATGGAATCTTATAGTTAGTTTTCTGTGGAGCCATGGAGAGAAAAAGTGAGTTACGTCGTTGTATCTATATAAGTTACCCGAAGCCTCAAGGATATCCCTTTAGGTGGGAGCTTTCGCAAGGTTTTAGCTTTTCATGATGAACTCTTGTCCTAGCAAATTGAGTTGGCTTGCAAATGGATTTTCTACTATTGGATCACATGCACCAATCGCTTCACACTAATTAATTCAGGAGAAGATGTATTTCTATATTTGTATGTAATCAATAGAAGGCTTAAGAGCATCTCCAACAGACGCGCAATGCGCGGCACGCTGAAAACAGAATACAACGCCGGATGAGCCAGCTTTTGCGCGCGGTGGTGCGCTGGCTCCAGGGGCCGCCGCAAAATAAGCGCGCCCGAGCCGCTACAGCAGGCGCATTATATTTCTTCTTTTTTGTACTATGATTCGATACACATTTAGTTTCGATAGTACAAATGTGATAGATAGTTCGTCACATAGCCTCCTCATACGATACAAAATAGTGCATAAATAGTTCATAGCCTTCTCCTATGATAGATAGATAAAACGAAAAACTACTACTACTCGTCATGCTCCGATTCGGACTCTGCCTCGGTGATGTCCTCCTCCGACGTCTGAACGTAGGCGTCAAGGAACCGCTCGTCGTTGGTGTTGGGGAACGTAGTAATTTCAAAAAAAATTCCTACGCACACGCAAGATCATGGTGATGCATAGCAACGAGAGGGGAGAGTGTTGTCCACGTACCCTCGTAGACCGAAAGCGGAAGCGTTAGCACAACGCGGTTGATGTAGTCGTACGTCTTCACGATCCGACTGATCAAGTACCGAACGCACGACATCTCCGATTTCAGCACACGTTCAGCCCGATGACGTCCCTCGAACTCCGATACAGCCGAGTGTTGAGGGAGAGTTTTGTCAGCACGACGGCATGGTGACGATGATGATGTTCTACCGACGCAGGGCTTCGCCTAAGCACCGCTACGATATTATCGAGGTGGACTATGGTGGAGGGGGGCACCGCACACGGCTAAAAGATCAATGATCAATTGTTGTGTCTATGGGGTGCCCCCTGCCCCCGTATATATAGGAGCAAGGGGGGGGGAGAGGCGGCCGGCCAGGAGGGGCGCGCCAGGAGGAGTCCTACTCCCACCGGGAGTAGGACTCCCTCCCTTTCCTTGTTGGACTAGGAGAAGGGGGGAAGGAGGAGAGAGAGGGGAAGGAAGGGGGGCGCCCCCCCTCCTTGTCCTATTCGGACTAGAGGGGGAGGGGGGCGCGGCCTGCCCTGGCTGCCCCTCGTCTTCTCCACTAAGGCCCACTATGGCCCATTAAACCCCCGGGGGGTTCCGGTAACCCCTCTGGTACTCCGGTAAAATCCTGATTTCACCCGGAACACTTTCGATGTCCAAATATAGGCTTCCAATATATCAATCTTCATGTCTCGACCATTTCGAGACTCCTCGTCGTGTCCATGATCACATCCGGGACTCCGAACAACCTTCGGTACATCAAAACTCATAAACTCATAATATAACCGTCATCGAAACTTTAAGCGTGCGGACCCTACGGGTTCGAGAACTATGTAGACATGACCGAGACACGTCTCCGGTCAATAACCAATAGCGGAACCTGGATGCTCATATTGGCTCCCAAATATTCTATGAAGATCTTTATCGGTCAAACCGCATAACAACATACGTTGTTCCCTTTGTCATCGGTATGTTACTTGCCCGAGATTCGATCGTCGGTATCTCAATACCTAGTTCAATCTCGTTACCGGCAAGTCTCTTTACTCGTTCCGTAATACATCATCCTGCAACTAACTCATTAGTTGCAATGCTTGCAAGGCTTAAGTGATGTGCATTACCGAGTGGGCCCAGAGATACCTCTCCGACAATCGGAGTGACAAATCCTAATCTCGAAATACGCCAACCCAACAAGTACCTTCGGAGACACCTGCAGAGCACCTTTATAATCACCCAGTTACGTTGTGACGTTTGGTAGCACACAAAGTGTTCCTCCGGTAAACGGGAGTTGCATAATCTCATAGCCATAGGAACATGTATAAGTCATGAAGAAAGCAATAGCAGAATACTAAACGATCGTGTGCTAAGCTAACGGAATGGGTCAAGTCAATCACATCATTCTCCTAATGATGTGATCCCGTTAATCAAATGACAACTCATGTCTATGGCTAGGAAACATAACCATCTTTGATCAACGGGCTAGTCAAGTAGAGGCATACTAGTGACACTTTGTTTGTCTATGTATTCACACATGTATCATGTTTCCGGTTAATACAATTCTAGCATGAATAATAAACATTTATCATGATATAAGGAAATAAATAATAACTTTATTATTGCCTCTAGGGCATATTTCCTTCAGTCTCCCACTTGCACTAGAGTCAATAATCTAGATTACACAGTAATGATTCTAACACCCATGGAGCCTTGGTCCTGATCATGTTTTTCTCGTGGAAGAGGCTTACTCAACGGGTCTGCAACATTCAGATCCGTATGTATCTTGCAAATTTCTATGTCTCCCACCTGGACTAGATCCCGGATGGAATTGAAGCGTCTCTTGACATGCTTGGTTCTCTTGTGAAATCTGGATTCCTTCGCCAAGGCAATTGCACCAGTATTGTCACAAAAGATTTTCATTGGACCCGATGCACTAGGTATGAAACCTAGATCGGATATGAACTCCTTCATCCCGACTCCTTCATTTGCTGCTTCCGAAGCAGCTATGTACTCCGCTTCACACGTAGATCCCGCCACAACACTTTGTTTAGAACTGCACCAACTGACAGCTCCACCGTTCAATGTAAACACGTATCTGGTTTGCGATTTAGAATCGTCCGGATCAGTGTCAAAGCTTGCATCGACGTAACCACTTACGACTAGCTCTTTGTCACCTCCATATACGAGAAACATATCCTTAGTCCTTTTCAGGTATTTCAGGATGTTCTTGACCGCTGTCCAGTGATCCACTCCTAGATTACTTTGGTACCTCCCTGCTAAACTTATAGCAAGGCACACATCAGGTCTGGTACACAGCATTGCATACATGATAGAGCCTATGGCTAAAGCATAGGGAACATCTTTCTTTTTCTCTCTATCTTCTGCAGTGGTCGGGCATTGAGTCTTACTCAACTTCACACCTTGTAACACAGGCAAGAACCCTTTCTTTGCTTGATCCATTTTGAACTTCTTCAAAACTTTGTCAAGGCATGTGCTTTGTGAAAGTCCAATTAAGCGTCTTGATCTATCTCTATAGATCTTGATGCCCAATATATAAGCAGCTTCACCGAGGTCTTTCATTGAAAAACTCTTATTCAAGTATCCCTTTATGCTATCCAGAAATTCTATATCATTTCCAATTAGTAATATGTCATCCACATATAATATCAGAAATGCTACAGAGCTCCCACTCACTTTCTTGTAAATACAGGCTTCTCCAAAAGTTTGTATAAAACCGAATGCTTTGATCACACTATCAAAATGTTTATTCCAACTCCGAGAGGCTTGCACCAGTCCATAAATGGATCGCTGGAGCTTGCACACTTTGTTAGCTCCTTTTGGATCGACAAAACCTTCCGGTTGCATCATATACAACTCTTCTTCCAGAAATCCATTCAGGAATGTGGTTTTGACATCCATTTGCCAAATTTCATAATCATAAAATGCGGCAATTGCTAACATGATTCGGACAGACTTAAGCATCGCTACGGGTGAGAAAGTCTCATTGTAGTCAATCCCTTGAACTTGTCGAAAACCTTTCGCAACAAGTCGAGCTTTATAGACAGTAACATTACCGTCAGCGTTAGTCTTCTTCTTGAAGATCCATTTATTCTCAATGGCTTGCCGATCATCGCGCAAGTCAACCAAAGTCCATACTTTGTTCTCATACATGGATCCCATCTCAGATTTCATGGCCTCAAGCCATTTTGCGGAATCTGGGCTCACCATCGCTTCTTCATAGTCCGTAGGTTCGTCATGGTCTAGTAACATAACCTCCAGAACAGGATTACCGTACCACTCTGGTGCGGATCTTACTCTGGTTGACCTACGAGGTTCAGTAACAACTTGATCTGAAGTTTCATGATCATCATCATTAACTTCCTCACTAATTGGTATAGACGTCACAGGAACCGGTTTCTGTGATGAACTACTTTCCAATAAGGGAGCAGGTACGGTTACCTCATCAAGTTCTACTTTCCTCCCACTCACTTCTTTCAAGAGAAACTCCTTCTCTAGAAAGGATCCATTCTTGGCAACAAATGTCTTGCCTTCGGATCTGTGATAGAAGGTGTACCCAACAGTCTCCTTTGGGTATCCTATGAAGACACATTTCTCCGATTTGGGTTCGAGCTTATCAAGTTGAAGCTTTTTCACATAAGCATCGCAGCCCCAAACTTTAAGAAACGACAACTTTGGTTTCTTGCCAAACCATAGTTCATAAGGTGTCATCTCAACGGATTTTGATGGTGTCCTATTTAACGTGAATGCGGCCGTCTCGAAAGCATAACCCCAAAATGATAGCGGTAAATCAGTAAGAGACATCATAGATCGCACCATATCTAGTAAAGTACGATTACGACGTTCGGACACACCATTACGCTGTGGTGTTCCGGGTGGCGTGAGTTGCGAAACTATTCCGCATTGTTTCAAATGTAGACCAAACTCGTAACTCAAATATTCTCCTCCACGATCAGATCGTAGAAACTTTATTTTCTTGTTACGATGATTTTCAACTTCACTCTGAAATTCTTTGAACTTTTCAAATGTTTCAGACTTATGTTTCATTAAGTAGATATACCCATATCTGCTTAAATCATCTGTGAAGGTGAGAAAATAACGATACCGGCCGCGAGCCTCAATATTCATTGGTCCACATACATTAGTATGTATGATCTCTAATAAATCAGTTGCTTGCTCCATAGTTCCGGAGAACGGCGTTTTAGTTAGCTTGCCCATGAGGCATGGTTCGCAAGTACCAAGTGATTCCAAAAGTCCATCAGTATGGAGTTTCTTCATGTGCTTTACACTAATATGACCCAAACGGCAGTGCCACAAATAAGTTGCACTATCATTATCAACTCTGCATCTTTTGGCTTCAACATTATGAATATGTGTATCACTACTATCGAGATTCATCAAAAATAGACCACTCTTCAAGGGTGCGTGACCATAAAAGATATTACTCATATAAATAGAACAACCATTATTCTCTGATTTAAATGAATAACCGTCTCGCATCAAACAAGATCCAGATATAATGTTCATGCTCAACGCTGGCACCAAATAACAATTATTTAGGTCTAATACTAATCCTGAAGGTAGATGTAGAGGTAGCGTGCCGACGACGATCACATCGACTTTGGAACCGTTTCCCACGCGCATCGCCACCTCGTCCTTGGCCAGTGTTCGCTTAATCCGTAGTCCCTGTTTTGAGTTGCGAATATTAGCAACAGAACCAGTATCAAATACCCAGGTGCTACTGCGAGCTCTGGTAAGGTGCACATCAATAACATGTATATCACATAAACCTTTGTTCACCTTGCCATCCTTCTTATCCGCCAAATACTTGGGGCAGTTCCGCTTCCAGTGACCAGTCTGCTTGCAGTAGAAGCACTCAGTCTCAGGCTTAGGTCCAAACTTGGGTTTCTTCTCTTGAGCAGCAACTTGTTTGCTGTTCTTTTTGAAGTTCCCCTTCTTCTTCCCTTTGCCCTTTTTCTTGAAACTGGTGGTCTTATTAACCATCAACACTTGATGCTCCTTCTTGATTTCTACCTCCGCAGCCTTTAGCATTGCGAAGAGCTCGGGAATCGTCTTATCCATCCCTTGCATGTTATAGTTCATCACGAAGCTCTTGTAGCTTGGTGGCAGTGATTGAAGAATTCTGTCAATGACGCTATCATCCGGAAGATTAACTCCCAGTTGAATCAAGTGATTGTTATACCCAGACATTCTGAGTATATGCTCACTGACAGAACTATTCTCCTCCATCTTGCAGCTATAGAACTTATTGGAGACTTCATATCTCTCAATCCGGGCATTTGCTTGAAATATTAACTTCAACTCCTGGAACATCTCATATGCTCCATGACGTTCAAAACGTCGTTGAAGTCCCGGTTCTAAGCCATAAAGCATGGCACACTGAACTATCGAGTAGTCATCAGCTTTGCTCTGCCAGACGTTCATAACATCTGGTGTTGCTCCTGCAGCAGGTTTGGCACCTAGCGGTGCTTCCAGGACGTAATTCTTCTGTGCAGCAATGAGGATAATCCTCAAGTTACAGACCCAGTCCGTGTAATTGCTACCATCATCTTTCAACTTTGCTTTCTCAAGGAACGCATTAAAATTCAATGGAACAACAGCGGGGCCATCTATCTACAATCAACATAGACAAGCAAGATACTATCAGGTACTAAGTTCATGATAAATTTAAGTTCAATTAATCATATTACTTAAGAACTCCCACTTAGATAGACATCCCTCTAATCCTCTAAGTGATCACGTGATCCATATCAACTAAACCATAAACGATCATCACGTGAAATGGAGTAGCTTTCAATGGTGAACATCACTATGATGATCATATCTACTATATGACTCACGCTCGACCTTTCGGTCTCAGTGTTCCGAGGCCATATTTGCATATGCTAGGCTCGTCAAGTTTAACCTGAGTATTCTGCGTGTGCAAAACTGGCTTGCACCCGTTGTAGATGGACGTAGAGCTTATCACACCCGATCATCACGTGGTGTCTGGGCACGACGAACTTTGGCAACGGTGCATACTCAGGGAGAACACTTTTATCTTGAAATTTAGTGAGAGATCATCTTATAATGCTACCGTCAATCAAAGCAAGATAAGATGCATAAAAGATAAACACCACATGCAATCAATATAAGTGATATGATATGGCCATCATCATCTTGTGCTTGTGATCTCCATCTCCGAAGCACCGTCATGATCACCATCGTCACCGGCACGACACCTTGATCTCCATCGTAGCATCGTTGTCGTCTCGCCAATCTTATGCTTCTACGACTATCGCTACCGCTTAGTGATAAAGTAAAGCATTACAGGGCGATTGCATTGCATACAATAAAGCGACAACCATATGGCTCCTGCCAGTTGCCAATAACTCGGTTACAAAACATGATCATCTCATACAATAAAATTTAGCATCATGCCTTGACCATATCACATCACAACATGCCCTGCAAAAATAAGTTAGACGTCCTCTACTTTGTTGTTGCAAGTTTTACGTGGCTGCTACGGGCTGAGCAAGAACCGTTCTTACCTACGCATCAAAACCACAACGATAGTTTGTCAAGTTGGTGCTGTTTTAACCTTCGCAAGGACTGGGCGTAGCCACACTCGGTTCAACTAAAGTTGGAGAAACTGACACCCGCCCGCCACCTGTGTGCAAAGCACGTCGGTAGAACCAGTCTCGCGTAAGCGTACGCGTAATGTCGGTCCGGGCGCTTCATCAAACAATACCGCCGAACCAAAGTATGACATGCTGGTAAGCAGTATGACTTATATCGCCCACAACTCACTTGTGTTCTACTCGTGCATATGACATCTACGCATAAAACCATGCTCGGATGCCACTGTTGGGGAACGTAGCAATTTCAAAAAAATTCCTACGCACACGCAAGATCATGGTGATGCATAGCAACGAGAGGGGAGAGTGTTGTCCACGTACCCTCGTTGACCGAAAGCGGAAGCGTTAGCACAACACGGTTGATGTAGTCGTACGTCTTCACGATCCGACCGATCAAGTACCAAACGCACGGCACCTCCGAGTTCAGCACACGTTCAGCCCGATGACGTCCCTCGAACTCCGATCCAGCCGAGTGTTGAGGGAGAGTTTCGTCAGCACGACGGCGTGCTGACGATGATGATGTTCTACCGACGCAGGGCTTCGCCTAAGCACCGCTACGATATTATCGAGGTGGACTATGGTGGAGGGGGGCACCGCACACGGCTAAAAGATCAATGATCAATTGTTGTGTCTATGGGGTGCCCCCTGCCCCCGTATATATAGGAGCAAGGGGGGGGAGAGGCGGCCGGCCAGGAGGGGCGCGCCAGGAGGAGTCCTACTCCCACCGGGAGTAGGACTCCCTCCCTTTCCTTGTTGGACTAGGAGAAGGGGGGAAGGAGGAGAGAGAGGCGAAGGAAAGGGGGGCGCCGCCCCCCCTCCTTGTCCTATTCAGACTAGAGGGGGAGGGTGTTGGGAATCGTAGCATAATTTAAAATTTTCCTACGCTCACCAAGATGCATCTATGGAGTATACTAGCAACGAGGGGAAGGGAGTGCATCTACATACCCTTGTAGATCGCGAGCGGAAGCGTTCCAATGAACGTGGATGACGGAGTCGTACTCGCCGTGATCCAAATCACCGATGACCGAGTGCCGAACGGACGGCACCTCCGTGTTCAACACACGTAGGGTGCAGCGACGTCTCCTCCTTCTTGATCCAGCAAGGGGGAAGGAGAGGTTGATGGAGATCCAGCAGCACGACGGCGTGGTGGTGGATGTAGCGGGTCTCCGGCAGGGCTTTGCCGAGCTTCTGCGAGAGAGAGAGAGGTGTTGCAGGGGAGGAGGGAGGCGCCCAAGCTGTAGGTTGCTGCCCTCCCTCCCCCCCTTTATATAGGCCCCCTGGGGGGGGGCGCCGGCCCAGGGAGATGGGATCTCCAAGGGGGGGCGGGGGGCGGCGGCCAAAGGGGGAAGGGGCGCCTTGCCCCCCAAGGCAAGGGGGAAGCTCCCCCCTAGGGTTCCCAACCCTAGGCGCATGGGGGGAGGCCCAAGGGGGGCGCCCCAGCCCACTAAGGGCTGGTTCCCTTCCACTTTCAGCCCACGGGGCCCTCCGGGATAGGTGGCCCCACCCGGTGGACCCCCGGGACCCTTCCGGTGGTCCCGGTACAATACCGGTAACCCCCGAAACTTTCCCGGTGGCCGAAACTGGACTTCCTATATATAATTCTTCACCTCCGGACCATTCCGGAACCTCTCGTGACGTCCGGGATCTCATCCGGGACTCCGAACAACTTTCTGGTTTCCGCATACATATATCTCTACAACCCTAGCGTCACCGAACCTTAAGTGTGTAGACCCTACGGGTTCGGGAGACATGCAGACATGACTGAGACGCCTCTCCGGTCAATAACCAACAGCGGGATCTGGATACCCATGTTGGCTCGCACATGTTCCACGATAATCTCATCGGATGAACCACGGTGTCGAGGATTCAATCAATCCCGTATACAATTCCCTTTGTCAATCGGTATGTTACTTGCCCGAGATTCGATCGTCGGTATCCCAATACCTTGTTCAATCTCGTTACCGGCAAGTCTCTTTACTCGTACCGCAATGCATGATCCCGTGACTAACGCCTTAGTCACATTGAGCTCATTATGATGATGCATTACCGAGTGGGCCCAGAGATACCTCTCCGTCACACGGAGTGACAAATCCCAGTCTCGATTCGTGCCAACCCAACAGACACTTTCGGAGATACCCGTAGTGCACCTTTATAGTCACCCAGTTACGTTGTGACGTTTGGCACACCCAAAGCACTCTTACGGTATCCGGAAGTTGCACGATCTCATGGTCTAAGGAAAAGATACTTGACATTGGAAAAGCTCTAGCAAACGAAACTACACGATCTTTTATGCTATGCTTAGGATTGGGTCTTGTCCATCACATCATTCTCCTAATGATGTGATCCCGTTATCAATGACATCCAATGTCCATAGTCAGGAAACCATGACTATCTGTTGATCAACGAGCTAGTCAACTAGAGGCTTACTAGGGACACGTTGTGGTCTATGTATTCACACATGTATTACGATTTCCGGACAATACAATTATAGCATGAATAATAGACAATTACCATGAACAAAGAAATATAATAATAACCATTTATTATTGCCTCTAGGGCATATTTCCAACAGTCTCCCACTTGCACTAGAGTCAATAATCTAGTAACATTGTGATGAATCGAACACCCATTGCGTCCTGGTGTTGATCATGTTTTGCCCTAGGGAGAGGTTTAGTCAACGGATCTGCTACATTCAGGTCCGTATGTACTTTACAAATATCTATGTCTCCATTTTGAACACTTTCACGAATGGAGTTGAAGCGACGCTTGATATGCCTGGTCTTCCTGTGAAACCTGGGCTCCTTCGCAAGGGCAATAGCTCCAGTGTTGTCACAGAAGAGAGTCATCGGGCCCGACGCATTGGGAATCACCCCTAGGTCGGTAATGAACTCCTTCATCCAGACTGCTTCCTGTGCTGCCTCCGAGGCTGCCATGTACTCCGCTTCACATGTAGATCCCGCCACGACGCTTTGCTTGCAACCGCACCAGCTTACTGCTCCTCCATTCAATATATACACGTATCCGGTCTGTGACTTCGAGTCATCCAGATCTGTGTCGAAGCTAGCGTCGACGTAACCCTTTACGACGAGCTCTTCGTCACCTCCATAAACGAGAAACATATCCTTAGTCCTCTTCAGGTACTTCAGGATATTCTTGACCGCTGTCCAGTGTTCCTTGCCGGGATTACTTTGGTACCTTCCTACCAAACTTACGGCAAGGTTTACATCAGGTCTGGTACACAGCATGGCATACATAATAGACCCTATGGCCGAGGCATAGGGGATGACACTCATCTCTTCTATATCTTCTGCCGTGGTCGGGCATTGAGCCGTGCTCAATTGCACACCTTGCAATACAGGCAAGAACCCCTTCTTGGACTGATCCATATTGAACTTCTTCAATATCTTGTCAAGGTACGTACTTTGTGAAATACCAATGAGGCGTCTTGATCTATCTCTATAGATCTTGATGCCTAATATATAAGCAGCTTCTCCAAGGTCCTTCATTGAAAAACACTTATTCAAATAGGCCTTTATACTTTCCAAGAATTCTATATCATTTCCCATCAACAGTATGTCATCCACATATAATATGAGAAATGCTACAGAGCTACCACTCACTTTCTTGTAAACACAGGCTTCTCCATAAGTCTGTGTAAACCCAAACGCTTTGATCATCTCATCAAAGCGAATGTTCCAACTCCGAGATGCTTGCACCAGCCCATAGATTGAGCGCTGGAGCTTGCATACTTTGTTAGCATTCTTAGGATCGACAAAACCTTCCGGCTGCATCATATACAACTCTTCCTTAAGGAAGCCGTTAAGGAATGCCGTTTTGACGTCCATCTGCCATATCTCATAATCATAGTATGCGGCAATTGCTAACATGATTCGGACGGACTTCAGCTTCGCTACGGGTGAGAAAGTCTCATCGTAGTCAACGCCTTGAACTTGTCGATAACCCTTAGCGACAAGTCGAGCTTTGTAGATGGTCACATTACCATCTGCGTCCGTCTTCTTCTTAAAGATCCATTTGTTTTCTATGGCTCGCCGCTCATCGGGCAAGTCAGTCAAAGTCCATACTTTGTTTTCATACATGGATTCTATCTCGGATTTCATGGCTTCTAGCCATTTGTCGGAATCCGGGCCCGCCATCGCTTCTTCATAGTTTGAAGGTTCACCGTTGTCTAACAACATGATTTCCAGGACAGGGTTGCCGTACCACTCTGGTGCGGAACGTGTCCTTGTGGACCTACGAAGTTCAGTAACTTGATCCGAAGCTTCATGATCATCATCATTAACTTCCTCCCCAGTCGGTGTAGGCACCACAGGAACATTTTCCCGCGCTGCGCTACTTTCCGGTTCGGAAGGGGTGACTATCACCTCATCAAGTTCCACTTTCCTCCCACTCAATTCTTTCGAGAGAAACTCCTTCTCTAGAAAGGACCCATTCTTGGCAACGAAGATCTTGCCTTCGGATCTGAGGTAGAAGGTGTACCCAATAGTTTCCTTAGGGTATCCTATGAAGACGCATTTTTCCGATTTGGGTTCGAGCTTTTCAGGTTGAAGTTTCTTGACATAAGCATCGCATCCCCAAACTTTTAGAAACGACAGCTTAGGTTTCTTCCCAAACCATAATTCATACGGTGTCGTCTCAACGGATTTCGACGGAGCCCTATTTAAAGTGAATGCGGCAGTCTCTAAAGCATAACCCCAAAATGAGAGCGGTAAATCGGTAAGAGACATCATAGATCGCACCATATCCAATAGAGTGCGATTACGACGTTCGGACACACCATTTCTCTGAGGTGTTCCAGGCGGCGTGAGTTGTGAAACTATTCCACATTTCCTTAAGTGTGCACCAAACTCGTGACTTAAATATTCTCCACCACGATCTGATCGTAAGAATTTTATTTTCCTGTCATGTTGATTCTCAACCTCACTCTGAAATTCCTTGAACTTTTCAAATGTTTCAGACTTGTGTTTCATTAGGTAGACATACCCATATCTACTTAAGTCATCAGTGAGAGTGAGAACATAACGATATCCTCCGCGAGCCTCAACACTCATTGGACCGCACACATCGGTATGTATGATTTCCAATAAGTTGGTTGCTCGCTCCATTGTTCCGGAGAACGGAGTCTTGGTCATCTTACCCATGAGGCATGGTTCGCACGTGTCAAATGATTCGTAATCAAGAGACTCCAAAAGTCCATCTGCATGGAGCTTCTTCATGCGCTTGACACCAATGTGACCAAGGCGGCAGTGCCACAAGTATGTGGGACTATCGTTATCAACTTTACATCTTTTGGTATTCACACTATGAACATGTGTAACATCACGTTCGAGGTTCATCAAAAATAAACCATTGACCAGCGGGGCATGACCATAAAACATATCTCTCAAATAAATAGAACAACCATTATTCTCGGATTTAAATGAGTAGCCATCTCGAATTAAACAAGATCCAGATACAATGTTCACGCTCAAAGCTGGCACTAAATAACAATTATTGAGGTTTAAAACTAATCCCGTGGGTAGATGCAGAGGTAGCATGCCGGCGGCGATCACATCGACATTGGAACCATTCCCGACGCGCATCGTCACCTCGTCCTTCGCCAGTCTCCGTTTATTCCGTAGTTCCTGTTTTGAGTTACAAATATGAGCAACCGCACCGGTATCAAATACCCAGGAGCTACTATGAGTACTGGTAAGGTACACATCAATTACATGTATATCACATATACCTTTGGTGTTGCCGGCCTTCTTCTTGTCCGCTAAGTATTTGGGGCAGTTCCGCTTCCAGTGACCACTTCCCTTGCAATAAAAGCACTCAGTCTCGGGCTTGGGTCCATTCTTTGACTTCTTCCCAGTAACTGGTTTACCGGGCGCGGCAACTCCCTTGCCGTCCTTCTTTAAGTTCTTCTTACCCTTGCCCTTCTTGAACTTAGTGGTTTTATTCACCATCAACACTTGATGTTCTTTTCTAATCTCCCCTTCCGCTGATTTCAGCATTGAATATACCTCAGGAATGGTCTTTTCCATCCCCTGCATATTGTAGTTCATCACAAAGCTCTTGTAGCTTGGTGGAAGCAACTGGAGGATTCTGTCAATGACCGCGTCATCCGGGAGATTAACTCCCAGCTGAGACAAGCGGTTGTGCAACCCAGACATTCTGAGTATGTGCTCACTAACAGAACTATTCTCCTCCATTTTACAGCTGAAGAACTTGTCGGAGACATCATATCTCTCGACCCGGGCATGAGCTTGGAAAACTAGTTTTAGCTCCTCGAACATCTCATATGCTCCATGTTTCTCAAAACGCTTTTGGAGACCCGGTTCTAAGCTGTAAAGCATGCCGCACTGAACGAGGGAGTAATCATCAGCACGTGATTGCCAAGCGTTCATAACGTCTTGGTTATCTGGGATTGGTGCATCACCTAGCGGTGCTTCTAAGACATAATCTTTCTTGGCTACTATGAGGATGATCCTCAGGTTCCGGACCCAGTCCGTATAGTTGCTGCCATCATCTTTCAGCTTGGTTTTCTCTAGGAACGCGTTGAAATTGAGGACAACGTTGGCCATTTGATCTACAATACATAGTGTAAAGATTTTAGACTAAGTTCATGATAATTAAGTTCATCTAATCAAATTATTTAATGAACTCCCACTCAGATAGACATCCCTCTAGTCATCTAAGTGAAACATGATCCGAGTTTAACTAGGCCGTGTCCGATCATCACGTGAGACGGACTAGTCAAGATCGGTGAACATCTCCATGTTGATCGTATCTTCTATACGACTCATGCTCGACCTTTCGGTCCTCCGTGTTCCGAGGCCATGTCTGTACATGCTAGGCTCGTCAAGTCAACCTAAGTGTATTGCGTGTGTTCCGAGGCCATGTCTGTACATGCTAGGCTCGTCAACACCCGTTGTATTCGAACGTTAGAATCTATCACACCCGATCATCACGTGGTGCTTCGAAACAACGAACCTTTGCAACGGTGCACAGTTAGGGGGAACACTTTTCTTGAAATTATCATAAGGGATCATCTTACTTACTACCGTCGTTCTAAGCAAATAAGACGCAAAAACATGATAAACATCACATGCAATCAAATAGTGACATGATATGGCCAATATCATTATGCTCCTTTGATCTCCATCTTCGGGGCACCATGATCATCTTCGTCACCGGCATGACACCATGATCTCCATCATCATGATCTCCATCATCATGATCGCCATCATTGTGTCTTCATGAAGTCGTCATGCCAACGATTACTTCTACTTCTATGGCTAATGCGTTTAGCAACAAAGTAAAGTAATTTACATGGCGTTATTCAATGACACGCAGGTCATACAAAATAATAAAGACAACTCCTATGGCTCCTGCCGGTTGTCATACTCATCGACATGCAAGTCGTGATTCCTATTACAAGAATATGATCAATCTCATACATCACATATATCATTCATCACATCTTCTGGCCATATCACATCACATAGCACTTGCTGCAAAAACAAGTTAGACGTCCTGTAATTGTTGTTGCAAGTTTTTACGTGGTTTGTAGGTTTCTAGCAAGAACGTTTTCTTACCTACGTATGACCACAACGTGAATTGCCAATTTCTATTTACCCTTCATAAGGACCCTTTTCATCAAATCCGTTCCGACTAAAGTAGGAGAGACAGACACCCGCTAGCCACCTTATGCAACTAGTGCATGTCAGTCGGTGGAACGTGTAAGGTCGGTCCGGGCCGCTTCATCCTACAATGCCGCCGAAACAAGAAACGACTAGTAGCGGCAAGAGGAATTGGCAACATCAACGCCCACAACTTCTTTGTGTTCTACTCGTGCATAGTAACTACGCATAGGCCTAGCTCATGATGCCACTGTTGGTAATCGTAGCATAATTTAAAATTTTCCTACGCTCACCAAGATGCATCTATGGAGTATACTAGCAACGAGGGGAAGGGAGTGCATCTACATACCCTTGTAGATCGCGAGCGGAAGCGTTCCAATGAACGTGGATGACGGAGTCGTACTCGCCGTGATCCAAATCACCGATGACCGAGTGCCGAACGGACGGCACCTCCGCGTTCAACACACGTACGGTGCAGCGACATCTCCTCCTTCTTGATCCAGCAAGGGGGAAGGAGAGGTTGATGGAGATCCAGCAGCACGACGGCGTGGTGGTGGATGTAGCGGGTCTCCGGCAGGGCTTCGCCGAGCTTCTGCGAGAGAGAGAGAGGTGTTGCAGGGGAGGAGGGAGGCGCCCAAGGCTGTAGGTTGCTGCCCTCCCTCCCCCCCTTTATATAGGCCCCCTGGGGGGGCG
>NC_057811.1:465565773-465593052 GCF_018294505.1 Triticum aestivum
CGGTAACCCCCGAAACTTTCCCGGTGGCCGAAACTGGACTTCCTATATATAATTCTTCACCTCCGGACCATTCCGGAACCTCTCGTGACGTCCGGGATCTCATCTGGGACTCCGAACAACTTTCGGGTTTCCGCATACATATATCTCTACAACCCTAGCGTCACCGAACCTTAAGTGTGTAGACCCTACGGGTTCGGGAGACATGCAGACATGACCGAGACGCCTCTCCGGTCAATAACCAACAGCGGGATCTGGATACCCATGTTGGCTCCCACATGTTCCACGATGATCTCATCGGATGAACCACGGTGTCGAGGATTCAATCAATCCCGTATACAATTCCCTTTGTCAATCGGTATGTTACTTGCCCGAGATTCGATCGTCGGTATCCCAATACCTTGTTCAATCTCGTTACCGGCAAGTGTCTTTACTCGTACCGCAATGCATGATCCCGTGACTAACGCCTTAGTCACATTGAGCTCATTATGATGATGCATTACCGAGTGGGCCCAGAGATACCTCTCCGTCACACGGAGTGACAAATCCCAGTCTCGATCCGTGCCAACCCAACAGACACTTTCGGAGATACCCGTAGTGCACCTTTATAGTCACCCAGTTACGTTGTGACGTTTGGCACACCCAAAGCACTCTTACGGTATCCGGAAGTTGCACGATCTCATGGTCTAAGGAAAAGATACTTGACATTGGAAAAGCTCTAGCAAACGAAACTACACGATCTTTTATGCTATGCTTAGGATTGGGTCTTGTCCATCACATCATTCTCCTAATGATGTGATCCCGTTATCAATGACATCCAATGTCCATAGTCAGGAAACCATGACTATCTGTTGATCAACGAGCTAGTCAACTAGAGGCTTACTAGGGACACGTTGTGGTCTATGTATTCACACATGTATTACGATTTCCGGACAATACAATTATAGCATGAATAATAGACAATTACCATGAACAAAGAAATATAATAATAACCATTTATTATTGCCTCTAGGGCATATTTCCAACAGAGGGGGCGCGCGGCCTGCCCTGGCTGCCCCTCCTCTTCTCCACTAAGGCCCACTATGGCCCATTAAACCCCCGGGGGGTTCTGGTAACCCCTCCGGTATTCCGGTAAAATCCTGATTTCACCCGGAACACTTCCGATATCCAAATATAGGCTCCCAATATATCAATTTTCATGTCTCGACCATTTTGAGACTCCTCGTCATGTCCGTGATCACATCCGGGACTCCGAACAACCTTCGGTACATCAAAACTCATAAACTCATAATATAACCGTCATCAAAACTTTAAGCGTGCGGACCCTACGGGTTCGAGAACTATGTAGACATGACCGAGACACGTCTCCGGTCAATAACCAATAGCGGAACCTAGATGCTCATATTGGCTCCCACATATTCTACGAAGATCTTTATTGGTCAAACCGCATAACAACATACGTCGTTCCCTTTGTCATCGGTATGTTACTTGCCCGAGATTCGATCGTCGGTATCTCAATACCTAGTTCAATCTCGTTATCGGCAAGTCTCTTTACTCGTTCCGTAATACATCATCCCGCAACTAACTCATTAGTTGCAATGCTTGCAAGGCTTTAGTGATGTGCATTACCGAGTGGGCCCAGAGATACCTCTTCGACAATCGGAGTGACAAATCCTAATCTCGAAATACGCCAACCCAACAAGTACCTTCGGAGACACCTGTAGAGCACCTTTATAATCAGCCAGTTACGTTGTGACGTTTGGTAGCACACAAAGTGTTCCTCCGGTAAACGGGAGTTGCATAATCTCATAGTCATAGGAACATGTATAAGTCATGAAGAAAGCAATAGCAGAATACTAAACGGTCGTGTGCTAAGCTAACGGAATGGGTCACGTCAACCACATCATTCTCCTAATGATGTGATCCCGTTAATCAAATGACAACTCATGTCTATGGCTAGGAAGTTCATGTCCCAACGGGACCGCCGGAGGTGCCACGCCGCAGCATCGTACGTGCGGGCGCGCTCCTCGGCGGTGTCGAAGGTTCCGAGGCCGAGGCGCACGTCGGCGGACCGAATCTCGGCGGAGTAGGTGCCGGACGGATGCACGCGGACGCTGCGGTAGCCCGAAGCTCCCCGGCGGCATGGTGGCGCGGTGGGGGCGTGTCGGCGGCGAGGAGAGAAAGCGGTAGAGGGAGTGACGAGAGAGCGACAGAGGGCGCTGCAATTTATAGGTGCGCCGGACGCGGTGCGCCAAATCAAGCGTGCGAGCTCCTGCTTTCTCCCGCACGCGCGCTAGTTTCCCGCCTCCGCCGGAGCGCGCGAAAACGTCCCCCGCGCGCAAAAATGGCAGTTTACCACGCGCGCATCTTTTGGCGCGGCTGTTGGAGATGCTCTAATAGATAGAGCTTTGAGGTGAAAAGTTGGGTGAGTCTAGATGTATGGGAATGAAAAGGTATCGAACCATAGTTTTTAAATATTGAAATATGAAGGTATCGTATGTAATAATGTCCATCAACAACGTGGACAGATGTGATAATGATAGAGCAGGCAATTATATAGAGTTGCGAAGTTATTCCTGCCCACCGTTTGCTGTGAATTTCATGTTCGGTTTCTAGCCTAAGGTCACTATACATAAACTTAGCTATGCCACAACACCTTAGCCGCAAACATGTTTGATTAATTCAGATTGGCCAGAGCATAGAAGAACAAACATTGCACATGAAATCGTTATAATGCCGTGACTATAATTATATGTTGTCCTGGGAGAAGGCAGATTCTCTCGGTCTCAATTTTAGTTTGCCACACTTTCTTTAAACGATATAATGCACGGGTGTCATAGGCTAAGTTTCTTATCAGATCTTGTTACACTTATGGTGGACAATTTTTTCTACCACACTTTTTTCGCGGGACCATGATTTACACAAAATTAGTTGTTGCAAAGTGATGTCCTTCATCGAGAGTTCCACGATGACTTGCATGCCATTGCTACTACTAGAATATACTTCTCGGCTTCTACTCCTATAAAAGATGCGGCTGGTGATTATGTTGTGTTTATCATTCGTCATTTTCGACCTCTGACATGCTTCTAATGTAGGCGAGATAACACTGGCGGAGCTTAGTGAGGGCAAAACTAGGCCGTGGCCCGCCCAGCTCCTAAGAAAAATATTTTTTTTGTGCATGTAACAACCCAATACATCCAGTAGCAGACCAAACCAAGCAGCACTCTCCTCGCATACATCCAGATCCAGGGCCCAACACTGCCTCGCATCCAGCTCTGAGCTTTCTGCCCCCGATTCAACACTGAGCCAAGCTATGACAACTACTCGGTACACCGCATAGGAGTCGGAGAGGTCCAGTAGCCAGGCAGCCGACTACTGCAACAAGCACAAGACCGCGAAACCAGTCAGCCAGCACCCATGAATTTTCTTTCTTTCTCCAAATTTTACTTCACAACATCATCTTGATACCACTTTCCCTGTATAGACTTAGGCTATACCGCTATAGCAATCTGAAATTTCACTAATTAATGCCTACTTAATTGTATGGTTTAGAATTAATTTTTTTGCCCGGCCCAACTAATTTGTTGTAGCTCTGTCACTGCGAGATAAGGCATCCGGCAAAAGGCCTAACCACTTTGCTTCATATTGGAAGAAAATCCCATAGTCTCTGCAACCCCATATCCTGCACCCACTAATATGAAAGAGAAAAAAGTTCGGATGAAACATAACATATTTTTAGTAATATATACGAAAACTAGGGCTTTTTCTTTAAATTTTGTAAACATGTATTAGTCTATTTTAGGTCCAGCACTTTGCTAGTTCAAAGTTAATAGGTCATGTGCCGCATGCAGCTATGTAATCGATACTGACAAAAGTACCATTTCATGCTATCCAAATAGTCTACCAAAGGGAGTGTGTGTGATGGAAAGTAGCCGTCGGCTCGATCTTTTTTCACATTATCAACTAGCGAGCGTCGGTGTCAAAACCGGCAGACCTCGGGGTAGGGGGTCCCAAGCTGTGGATCATGGATCAATGGGTAACAGGAGACGACGGACACGGTGTTTACCCAGGTTCGGGCCCTCTCTAAGAGGTAAAACACTACTCCTGCTTCATCATATTCGATGTATATGGTTACAGAGTTGATCTACCTCGAGATCATATGTTGTGGTCTAAGCCCTAAGGGTATGATGAATAATGTCATAATGATCTATCGACTAGCCTGGCCTCGGCTTATATAATGTACCAGAGGCCTAGAATAACAAGAGTCCTAGTCGAATACGTCGGTGGAGAGGAGTCCTTGTCTTGATCATCAAGTCTTGTGGAATCTTCCTCATGTATGTCATCGGCTGTCCGAACTGGCCCATGAGTGAACGGCCATGGGGGTCCTCGGCCCAAGCCAACTGATCGGGAGACGACGTGGTGAGTACCCCCTAGTCCAGGACACCGTCAGCGAGAAACCATTATCTTGTCGTGGCAAGTTTGAATTGCATTTTAGATTGGCCAAGGACAAAACTCTTTGCCACACCTCACAAGAATAAAGAATCAAAGATCTCAAAAAGTAAGTGCACCCTCCTTTGATGTTTTTATAGAAAGGGCACCACCATCTATCATTCGGAATTTCCCAGAGTTTTGATTTATCGGCTACGTGAATCTTCTCATGGATTAGAAGCCCTCATTTATGGCGGCCTTCACCTTAAACCGAAGATCCTCCACCTCTTCCTGGTTCCCCAAACGAGGTTTTTTGGTGGTCCAGGAGTGCTACCTCCTTAAAGGCGCGGTGAGAAAGTAGGGACCCCCTCCTGGCTCCCTGATGGCATGTCGGCCATGTAGAACCATTCTTCCTACCACGGCTTCACGATCTCGATGAACTTGTCCTTCGGCTAGGAGACATTGTTGATCTTACTGATCATAGCCCCTCCGCACTCTTTGAGATTGAGGCAGTTGTTGTGCAGCTTAACGCACAACAGCTTCAGCCAGAGCCCAAAATGAGGCTCTATGCGGAGGAATACCTCACAAAAGGTGATGTAGGTGGCATTGTGAAGGATGCAGTTCAGGGCCAGGTGGTGGAACTGGAGTCCATAGAAAAACAGTAGGCCCTGAAAAAAGAGGTGAAGAGGAAAATCGAGTCCTTAGATAAGGTGGGAGATAAACATCACACGCTCTCCCTTCCGAGGTCTTGGAATTGAGGAGGCAGAGTAGACCGCGCCCTTGATCATGGGGGATCGACACTTAACCACCCCTTGTCCACACAAAAATCGTCGAAAAGTTTCGTAGCGTTTGAACTTCGCTTGGTACCGATTTTCTGGAAAACCAAAAACATGTAGAAAACATCAACATGCACTAGGCACTAGGTTAATAGGTTAGTTCCAAAAAATCATATAAAATTGCATGCTAAACCATATAAAGTATCCAAGATTAATAATATAATAGCATGAAACAATAAAAAATTATAGATACGTTGGAGACGTATCAACATTACCGCCATGCAAAGCGTTGCATAAACAAGATCTGCAGTATCTGTCAGGTCGTGGTTGCCGCCTGCTGGAACTGGAAGTCTAGCGCGTCATTCGACGTGCAGATCATGTACGAGGGTGACGAGAAGACATGCTCCGGTGTAAGGAAGCTTCTGCACACTAAAGTCCTCAGGTATCTTACACTAACTAGAATTGCTACTTGATACACACTATACTGTTGGGACACATTAAGATCACTTCTAGCATCAGGTTCTTGGACCGAGCGGCACTCACAATCGAATGCACTAACTCCAAGCTCGCCACGTGCAGCCAGGCACATTAAGATTACTTCTAACATCAGGTTCTTGGACTGAGCGGCACTCACGATCGAATGCACTAACTCCAAGCTCGCCACGTGCAGCCAAACACGCGACAAATGGAGGTAGAGCTATGCACATATCAAGGGAGGGGGCATTGGACCCCAGCCTTGGATCAAGTTGTGAAAGATTTTTTAGGCGTGGTTATATGAGATTCTTCTAGCAAGCTCCACCACTTCATACAATAGTTAGTTTTCAGCCCCGCAACCACGATCCTCTGCTACAATCGGGTCTTTCGCTTGTTACCAGCACAGCTCACCGATGCCAGACTTGAAGGAAATATGCCCTAGAGGCAATAATAAAGTTGTTATTTATATTTGCTTATATCATGATAAATGTTTATTATTCATGCTAGAATTGTATTAACCAGAAACTTAGTACATGTGTGAATACATAGACAAACAGAGTGTCCCTAGTATGCCTCTACTTGACTAGCTCGTTAATCAAAGATGGTTAAGTTTCCTAGCCATAGACATGAGTTGTCATTTGATGAACGGGATCACATCATTAGAGAATGATGTGATGGACAAGACCCATCCGTTAGCTTAGCACTATGATCGTTTAGTTTACTGCTATTGATTTCTTCATGACTTATACATGTTCCTATGACTATGAGATTATGCAACTCCCGAATACCGGAGGAACACTTAGTTTGCTATCAAACGTCACAACGTAACTGGGTGATTATAAAGATGCTCTATAGGTGTCTCCGATGGTGTTTGTTGAGTTGACATAGATCGAGATTAGGATTTGCCACTCCGTGTATCGGAGAGGTATCTCTGGGCCCTCTCGGTAATGCACATCACTATAAGTGATGTAGGGTGGAAACCCTAGATGGCCGATGTTTCACGAAAGGAGCGGATCCCGCGAAGAACACGAGGGGAATCACGAGGGGAAACACGAGAGAATCACTCAAACCAACAAGAACAATCACACATGTGCTAGATCCTCGAAACACAAAGAGATACACGATCCATGATCAACAAGGGACGATACATAGGGTAACCGGTTCTTCTCTGTGAGGAGGTCTTGATGGGGCCACCCAAGAGGGGGTTGAGGGAGTCCTGGATTAGGGGGTCCTCGGACAGCCGGACTATATCCTTTGGCCGGACTGTTGGACTATGAAGATACAAGATTGAAGACTTCGTCCCGGGTCCGGGTGGGACTCTCCTTGGCGTGGAAGGCAAGCTTGGAAATACGGATATGTAGATCTCCTCCCTTGTAACCGACTCTGTGAACCCTAGCCCCCTCCGGTGTCTATATAAACCGGAGGGTTTAGTCCGTAGGACAATAACAATCATACCATAGGCTAGCTTCTAGGGTTTAGCCTCTACTATCTCGTGGTAAGATCAACTCTTGTAATACTCATATCATCAAGATCAATCAAGCAGGAAGTAGGGTATTACCTCCATCGAGAGGGCCCGAAACTGGGTAAACATCGTGTCCCCCGCCTCCTGTTACCATCCGCCTTAGACGCACAGTTCGGGACCCCCTACCCGAGATCCGCCGGTTTTGACACCGACATTGGTGCTTTCATTGAGAGTTCCACTGTGTCGTCGCGATAAAGGCTTGATGGCTCCTTCGATCATCGACAACGATGCGATCCGGGGCGAGGTTTTCCTCCCCGGACAGATCTTCATACGGCGGCTTCGCACCGCGGGCCAACTCGCTTGGCCATCTGGAGCAGATCGAGAGCTACGCCCCTGGCCATCAGGTCAGGTTTGGAAACTTGAACTATACTGACGATATCCACGGAGACTTGATCTTCGATGGATTCGAGCCCATGTCAGGTGCGCCGCACAGTCACGACGAGCATGACTTAGCTCTGCCGTCGGACAGTGTTCGAGAGATCACACCTGCAACTACTCCGGCCCTCAATCCGGAACAGATTGCGTCGTCCGAGGATGGGTGGATGGACCCCGCCATGAGGGCCGCGCACTCAGCGGTGATAGAGCCTAATGCGGACTTCACTTCCTATGAGACCCGTGTTGCCGGACACTTGGATTCGTCCCTGGCCACGGGCTCCGAGCCGCCTGCGTCCGGGCCTATCGAATCCGATCGGGCACCGATTATGGAGTTTTCCTCCACGGATATCTTTCAGCACTCACCACTGGGCGACGTGCTAAACTTATTGAGGTATCTCTCCTTGTCAGGAGACCCTTGGCCGAACTATGTCCGGCTAGAGTGGGATGCGGACGACGAAGAAATTCGCTCCCCACCCACCACCCACTTAGTAGCCACTGTCGACGACTTAACCGACATGCTCGATTTCGACTCCGAAGACATCGACGGTAGGGACGACGATGCAGGAGAAGAACAGGAACCACCGCCCGTAGGGCGCTGGACAGCCACTTCATCACATGATATATATATGGTGGATACACCCAAAGAAAACAATGACGAGGAACGGAAGGATGCAGCGAGGGATAGTTCCCTCGAGAAGCAACCAAAGCGACGGCGTAGGCGCCGCTCCAAATCCCGCCTCGGCAAAAACAGCGATAACAGCGCAAGAAAAAATAATACCCCGGTCGACTCCAGAGGAAACAACGACCACACGGACCCAGTGACAGAGCAGGATGAACCAGCGGACGGCGAACATGGTACGGAGCCGCTGTCCGATCACGGCGACGCCGAGGATAAAGCTCATCAACCTCTCTCCGGAGAGGAAAACAGTCCGGATGACGATGCACACATCATCCCGAAAAGGCACTTGGAACAAGAGAACCTCCATAGAAGGCTTATTGCCACCGCGAGGAGCCTGAAGAAGCAGAAGCAAAGGCTCAAGGCCGCCCAGGATACGCTCAACAGTAGATGGAACAAAGTGCTCGACACTAAAGAAAAGCATGGTGGCAGTCGCCACACAAAGACACTACAAAAAAATACACTTCCGTGATGATACGTGTTTGTCATAGTAGGTCACGTTTTTTGTCATGCATGTACATCCATGACAAATTTATGACAGAATCAAGATAGTCATACCTGTGCTGTCGTAGAAGTGTTCCATGACATTACCAAAATTATCATCACGGAAGTGTCCACTTCCATGACGATGAATCGCGCGTCACAGAAGTGCTTTCGTCAAGGGTGACCGACACGTGGCATCCACCGTAACGGAACGCCGTTAAGCTATCGGGTCGGGTTTTGGATCCGATAACCCGTTAACAGCCCCGACCAATGGGGATTTTCCACGTGTAAAATCATCATTGGCTGGAGGAGACATGTGTCAGGTCCGCGTTGGCATAGGTGTCACTCATCCAATGGGCGAGACGCGCCTATGATATGTTGACACGTGGACTGGCCCATCAAGTTTAAATGGGCCGGCCCAACTGAAGGCCCACAAGATTTTGCGGACCATAATGGGCCAGCCCAGCTAAAGGCCCATGAGATTTTGCGGACCATAATGGGCTGGCCCAGCTAAAGGCCCACAAGATTTTGCGGGCCATAATGGGCCGGCCCAGGTAAAGGCCCACAAGATTTTTGTGTGCCATAATGGGCCGGCCCAGGTAAAGGCCCACAAGATTCTTGCGGATCATAATGGGCCGGCCCAGCTAAAGGCCCACGAGATTTCGCCGACATTAATGGGCCGGCCCAGCTGTAGGCCCACAAGATTTTGAGGACCCTAGTAGGCTGGCCCATTAACTGGCTACCATGTTCGGGCCAAATGCCGGCCCATATTTGACCCGGTCCATTAATGGCCTGCCACGCTCCGGGCCTAATAGTGGCTCATATGAGATCCGACCCGTTAAAAGCCTACCAAGTTCTGGGCCAAATTACGGCCCAGATCAGGTCCGACCCTTTAAGAGGCTTTGGGCTCAATTATGGCCCATATCAGATTCGACCCGTCAACTGGACACTATGCTTTTGGGTCCACTTGCTAAAGGCCCACTTAGTAATTCAGCCTGATATTAGTTTTGGCCTGTTAAGGGCTCGTTTAACATTTCGGCCCTATATTAATTTCGGCCTGTTAAAAGCCCGTCTAGTTGGGCCTAACTATGGCCCGGTTTGCATCCGGCTTGCTCGCAGCCGATATCTGATTGGGCCAAACAAGGACCGAGACAATTTTGGCCTGTTAAAAGCCCGTGATTTGATTCGCACAATCATGGGCCGGGGTTCATTTCGGGCTGCTGCTGGCCCGTGAGCTGTTCGGCATGTTTCAGGCCCAACCTACATCGTGATTGCATGACGGCCCGATTATGTACCGTAATTTTACAGTTTGGCCGGTTTACTGCGAAGACAGGATATATATACAGTAAAATAACTGCAGCATCGTGAATAAGAAAAAACCTAGACTATACAATAAAGAAATCACGACATATTACATCCACTGGGCATCAAAGTTCGCCACTATGATAATAAAGCACAAGCAGACAGCAGATTACATACACTGGGCATCAAAGATCGCCACCAGTGCAAATAAACACGCCGACAAAATAATATACAAAACCGACAACACTTCAATAGAGTTCAAGAAAGGTTAGCCCTACTGGGGAGTTGCAGCGCAAGCAGCTGAGCAAGATGATGAGACTGCGCTTGTTCAACACTGATATCTTCCTCACTCTGAAAGATAAACAAGCAGACAGATGACAGGTTTTGCACATAAAAGTATCAGTGCTGACAATTCATCACATTTCTTACTAACGAATAAAGTGACACAGTTTAAAATTGAATTAACACAATATGGTATTGTTCAGGTCAAGACATGGCAGGAAATGACATTGTGAACGAGTTGGCAGCTTCACGACACCACTGGATTACAGATCAAGAACTCATAAGTATCAATGGTTAGTGTGCTGTCAATTTATACCATTTCAGATTGGCAAATAAAGAGACGGTTTAAATAATAGTAGAATGATATGACATTGTTCATAGTTAAGACATTGCAGAATATGAGATTGTGCTGTAGTGGGTAGGTTCACCACACCACTGGATTACGGATGAAGAACAGAAGCATACATGCAGTGCAAAAGAAGATCACTTGCTCTGTATAGTTTAATTTACATGATATGAAGAAGGAACTTGGTTGTACAACTGAAAACTTAAATTGAGAAAGGACAACCTTTTGTTTATGAACTACATAATAAACTTTAAACAAGAAATTTGATGCAAACACCAAAAATAAACAGCTGTTGCAGTCATGCCTAACCAAATATATACAACAAAGTTTGAAGGCTTGCGATGGACAAACTTACATTATTGGTGAAGACAGACTCTATAAAGGCCTTGTCCATGCTGATGGTGGGGCAATTCAAGAAGTTTACCACATAATCTTCTTCAAAAGCATTGCCTTTATTCTACATTTTGTTAAGAGTAAATATAGATGTGATAAAATACGAAAAAATGGAGAATATTTAAGATAAGATGAAGAGTGATGCTACATAACCAAGTAGCTATAAATGTAAGTGCAGCGATACAGGCAAAAGGTACAGCCAAGAGCAATTGTAACACCCACGATGCGGCTATATCTCCCACGTGTCGAGGCATGACTTAGAGGCATAATCGCATGGTGGTTTGTCGCAAGAAGGGTCATCTTCACACAATCCCATGTAATGAACAACAATGGGATAAAGAGTTGGCTTACAATCGCCACTTCACACAATACATAAATAAATCATACATCAAACAGAGTACACACATAGGTCCGACTACGGAACCAAAATAAAAGAAGACAACCCCAAATGCTAGATCCCCGATCGTCCCAACTGGGCTCCACTATTGATCAACAGGAAACGAAACATAGTAACGACCAAGGTCCTCGCCGAACTCCCACTTGAGCTCGGTTGCGTCATCTGCACTGGTATCATCGGCACCTGCAACTGTTTTGGAAGTATCTGGTGAGTCACGAGGACTCAGCAATCTCACACCTGCGAGATCAAGACTATTTAAGCTTAAGGGTAGGAAAGGGGTAGTGAGGTGGAGCTGCAGCAAGCACTAAGCATATATGGTGGCTAACATACGCAAATAAGAGCGAGAAGAGGAGCAACGGAACGGTCGTCAACTAGCAATGATCAAGAAGTGATCCTGAACTCCTACTTACGTCAAACATAACCCAAAAACCGTGTTCACTTCCCGGTCTCCGCCGAAAAGAGACCATCACGGCTACACATGCGGTTGATGCGTTTTAATTAAGTCGAGTGTCAAGTTCTCTACAACCAGACATTAACAAATTCCCATCTGCCACATAACCGCGGGCACGGCTTTCGAAAGATAATACCCTGCAGGGGTGTCCCAACTTAGCCCATTATAAGCTCTCACGGTCAACGAAGGATATTCCTTCTCCCGGGAAGACCCGATCAGTCTCGGAATCCCGGTTACAAGACATTTCAAGAATGGTAAAACAAGACCAGCAAAGCCGCCCGCTGTGCCGACAATCCCGATAGGAGCTGCACATATCTCGTTCTCAGGGCAACACCGGATGAGACATCCTACGAGTAAAACCAGACCTCGAGTTTCCATGAGGGGGCCCCGCAGTCTACTCAGTTCGGACCAGCACTTATAGAAGCACTGGCCCGGGGGGGTCAAAATAAAGATGACCCTTGAGTCTGCAGAACCCAAGGGAAAAGGGGATAGGTGGTAGCAAATGGTAAAACCAAGGTTGGGCCTTGCTGGAGGAGTTTTATTCAAAGCGAACTGTCAAGGGGGTCCCATAAATCACCCAACCGCGTAAGGAACGCAAAATCAAGGAACATAACACCGGTATGACAGAAACTAGGGCAGCAAGAGTGGAACAAAACACCAGGCATAAGGCCGAGCCTTCCACCCTTTACCAAGTATATAGATGCATTAATTTAAATAAGAGATATTGTGATATCCCAACATATCCATGTTCCAACATGGAACCAGCTTCAACTTCACCTGCAACTAGCAACACTATAAGAGGGGCTGAGCAAAAGCGGTAACTTAGCCAAACAACGGTTTGCTAGGAAAGGAAGGTTAGAGGCTTGACATGGCAACATGGGAGGCATGATATAGCAAGTGGTAGGTAGCGCGGCATAGCAATAGAGCGAACAACTAGCAAGCAAAGATAGATGTGATTTCGAGGGTATGGTCATCTTGCCTGAGATCCCGCAAGGAAGAAGAACGAGTCCATGAAGAAGACAAACGGACATAGTCGAACGAATCCTCACAACTCCGGAAGGAAACCGAAGCTAACGAGAGAAGCAAACCGGAAAGAAGCAAACAACATAGTAAATAATCATCACATAACATGGCATGATGCACAATCAAGTATGATGCATGTCCGGTTTAATGAGGCATGGCAAAATGCAACAAACAACTCTACAAATTAAGTGGAGCTCAATATGCAATGAGTTGCATATAGACGAAACACCACATTCGAGTTATTTAGTTCGCTCTCGTTAAGGTACACAACAATATTAAATGTTATTAAACATGGCAAGAGGTGAAGCATATGAAAACTACCTATTTAGGCAAGTTTAAATGAGGCCGGAACAACAAACAACAATTCCGGAAAATCCTCATGTCCATATTTTAGATTTGGTACTGTTCTGCCATAAACACAATTTTAATGTTGTTAAACAGCAAAATAAAGTGCACCATGTTAAACTAGGAATTTTTCTACCCCATTTACATATAAAGTTTATTAAATTCCGAGTTACGGTTAATTAGTTATGAAATAAATCATTTTAACATGCTATTTATGCAAATTAATTCAAACAGCACATTTAGACATTTTAAACATGGAAGCAAGCAGCATATTATGAAACTAGATAAAGTTCTAAGCATTTTACATATATAATTCATTTTAAACCGATGCACGGTTAATTAGTTATTAGATGCATGAACATTAGGGGTTTTTCTGAAAAACTGCACTCTCTGGAATAATAGACAAATTCGTCCAGAGCAGGAAAAAACATAAGCGGGCCGAAACTGAGTGCACTGCCGGGCCAACAGAGCTGGGCTGGGCTATGCTCACATTGGGCCAACAGGCCGGCTCGGTGGAGAGGTGGACCGGTTAGCGGGCGAAGGGGAGATGGCCCAGGCGCGTGGAGGTGGTCGCGGTCAACGCAAGGCGCGGGCGAGCTGGCGCTGCTCGTTACCAACAGAAGCAGCAGCAGGTCATGGCGATGCAGAAGACGGGCAGAGGCGCGATGCAGAGGCAGGGGACTCGCGGGCGCGGCAGATCTGGGCAGTCCGAGGGTCGGAGAGGCGGTTCCCGGCGACGAGGAACTCCGACGGTGGCGCTGCTCGATGGAGCAAAGCAGGCAGCAGCGGAATCGTGCGGGCGAAGCAGAGGACGGCGACGGACTTGGCACGACCTCCCGGCGACGGGGTGTGATGCAGGGAAGGCAGACGAGGCGGACTTGGCGATGCAGGGGAAAACAGAGGCCGGCGGGAGAGGTTCAAGGCGGCAGCGTCTTGGAGGAAGACCGGCGGGGACTGCGGGCTTGCAGGCGAACGGCGCTGGCGAGGCGGCGGTGGCTCCGGAACTTGACGAGGCGGTGGAGCCGCAGGTGAGGTCCGAGACGAGGCAGACGTCAGATCCGGGGCAGAGGGACTCGTTCCCGGCGGCGACGGAGCTGCGGGCAACCATGGCGGCTCCTGGAACACAAAGGGAGAGGCATGAGAACCCAGGGAGTGAACCAGAGAGAGGAGGGAACGAGGAGAAGAAGAGGGGAAGGGGCGACGGGTTCCTGGAGGAGCTCGAGCATGAGGGCGGCGCTCGGGGTGGCTGGGTTCGCCGGCGGCGACGGCGCCAAGGAGAGAGGAGCAAACGGGAGAAGCTCGGGCGCTGGTTGGATGGCTGCGGGTAGGGTAGGAGGAAGGTAGCTAGGTTGATTAGGGATGGATCCCGAGGGGAATTTGGTGGAGTGGGTAGCGGCGGGTGATCCGAGGAGGGGAAGGCTGTAGGTGGCGGCGGCTAGGGGGGACAAATGCCCTAGGATTTAGGGTTCTAAAAATGGACTAGGGGTCTATATATAGCAAGTGAATTTTGGATAGGGGTATTTGGCCCCTCCGATCTTAATCGGATGGCCTGAAAAAAAATATGGTAGGAGAGTCCAACGAGAAACCGATGATGATTTAGGGATGTTAGGGGATGATCCGGACCCATCGGTAACAACAACCCGGGTCGGGTTCGGGACAATTTTCGGACGCGCGCGAGGAGGGGTTTTGTGCATTGTGCAAAGAGGCTCAAACGGTCGGACAACAAAAGAACGGCTGGTCTCGAAAGGGACAACGAAGGCAACAGGGAGAAGCGGGAACTACGAACGGATGCAAGTTTTTTAAAAAAAATGACGGCAACGAAGTGCCGATGCAATGCGGATGATGCCATGATGAAATGCAACCAACAAAAATAAAACACACGGCGAACACGAAATATATGGAAGTCTTCTGAAGCGTCGGTCTCGGGGCGTTACAACACTCCACCACTACAAGAGGATCTCGTCCCGAGATCTAGGATGGCACCGGAGAGCAGCGGAAGAGGATGAAGTGAAACAAAGTTGCTTCTTGACAAACGAGTGAAACCATTGAGCCTTGAGAGGTCGCAAAGCTTGAAGAAATGACACGACGGAGGTGAACAAAATTTAAAACACTCCATTCAGCAAGAGGAACAAGGAACATTACAAGACCCTTGTAGGTTGAAAGACAAACAAAAATGGTTACGATGGACAAGAAGTACATGCAAGCACTCCGGTTGAAACGAGATGTACAAGGAACGATAAAGATCAATTACGACAACACTCCGGTTAAAACAAGATAGAGAAGGAATAAGAGTGATATAATTTGGGCAGCACTCCGACTGTAAATGGAAGGAATTTAACATGATCTTGACAAGATGAGAGGAACTAATGAAAGAATGGCACAAGGGGTAAGAAAGATTTCAGACAGCCCTCCGGTTGAGGAAGGAGAAAAAAAACTTGATAAGATGAGAGAACTCGAATGAAAACACGACACTCCGGCTAAACGGATAAGAAAGGAAAAATTACATGATCTTGACAAAACAAGATGATTGGTCGAAGAGAGCAACATCACAATGCCTCCGGGACGAACAAATAGAAGATAGATCGTCGGAATAAGAGAACAGAGAAGGAAATGATAACTTCTACCACAATTGAATTTGGGAAGCATCCTTCCAAGAAGGTTAGAATAGAGTTGTTGGAAAACCAACAACGAAAAGAATAAGCTTTTAGTGGGCTTATGGAACACATCTCAAAATTATGAGGTGACAACCCGCCACTAACGGAAACAATTGCTTGCTTGAGATCAACGAAGAGATGAAAACTTCTCTCGCCGGGAGGATAGGAGAAAACTTGGATCATTGATAAGCCCCATAATAGCAACATTCCTTAGGGAAGGCTTTAGGTGAAATATGACGCAAGATAACTCCAACAAAGAGATTGATGGATTTAAAATATCTCATCCCTGACAACATGTGAATCATGAAACGCGAACTCAAATTGTCAAGAATGACATAACACCACCTCAAATGATAAGGTAGAATGAATTGCACTTTAGAATGCAAGATGAAGAATGCTTGGACTCCACAAAACAAAACATGTGTTGAGCACCATGATTATTTTAGAGTATAGCTTGACGAATCTTGACTCCGAGAGAAATCTTGAAGAACAATTAAAGAATGAAAGGAATCCTTGACGAAGCACCATGTAGATCCTCCATGAAGAACTACGATAATAAAAGAATGATCAAACGAAAGGGAAAATTGAAAAGAACTCCGGGAGAAGCCTTGCAATGATTAGATGAAGCTTTGAAATGATATAATTGAAGTAACTTGGAGCTCCGGAAAGAAAAGATGAACAACTTGGAACCGAGAATTTGATATCATGAACGAACTCCAGAAAAAGGAATTAATCACTTGGAGGAAACAAGAATAAGAATTACATTACGCGTATCCTTCACCAATTTAGATTGATGACAAACAACGGATTTGGCATACTACTTATTCTTGTAGAAAGGATTAAGATAGATATTGCGCAAATTTGGGAAGGTCTTCATCGAACCACCGGTAGGATTGGAAAGAACGAATGAATCTGTATGATAACGAAGGAAGAGAACTCTTGAACGAACCACCGTAAGAATTGAAAATGAATGAAGAAAAGATAAAGAAACACCCGAAAGAATTAGAAAATGAACGAAGATACTTGAGAGAATTTAGATACAAGTTAACGAAGAGATCACGAGCTGATTAGAGAATACTTGAACGATGCACCGGAAGAATATGGAGATGAACGAAGAGACATCAATTTAGAATAATGGGAGAACGAGGCTGAAAACTTAGAGAGAAGAAATCTTCTGAAATGATGGCCTTTGGATGATCAAGAAGCGAAAACAACTCATGAAATGCTCCGGATGGGTATGAAAAGAATTTTCACAATCGAAAAACAATTATGAGAGGATGGCATAAGCTAGAACTATGAATCTTCAAGAGAACGGTCCAAGATTTAGGAGAAATTCTTCTTCGGTCTTCAAATGTTGAGAATCATGATGAGAAACACCACCATGAATTTTTTAGGCACTCCGGAATGAAAATTAGAAAGGTTGAACCAACGATGAAAAGAATTTGAAAGATCTTGGAGAAAGACATATGACTGATGATAACCCATTCTTACGTCAAACTTTGAAATGAATTTGAGAATAACTCCAGAAAAATTAGAAGAGTCAGGTAAGATCCTGGAAAAAGACCTTTGGGTTAGGGCCCACTCAAAAGAAACACCGTTGAAATGATTACTTGAAAAGGAGATAGCACCAGTTGAATTAAATGGCTTGAATGAGGTAACAACCTCGAAATAGTTAGAATTGATGCGGAGTGGAAACACGAATCTTCAGAGATATCTTCAGCACTCCAGATAACATGAATAGCAAGAGGTGGATGATTAAGAGATGCACCGACATGAGAAAGCATTTGAAACGAGGAAAAGAATACGATCAACACTGAAAGCTTGACTTGAGTCCACCGGAACGAAGAATAATAAACTTGAAGCTTCATTAGCATCTTCATGAGAAATCACCGGTTAAGAACATGGAGGAAAAGAATGAAGAGACTTCACATCCATAAGATGGATACATGATTAAGAAATCTGAGTCCTTGAAGAAAAGGGTGGGAGGGTGGTAAAACAAAGACAACTTGGGACGGATGCAGCAAACACCGTTGCAAAGAACTGAGAATTGATCTCGCGAATGTTGAAATGATCGGATCCACTTGAAAAAGAGCACGTCAGTTGGAAAGCATTGGCACGACAATCTCAATGATCAAGAAGAATTAGTATCCACATTGGAATATGAGAACACCACTTAGAAAAGGTATGGAATCCACATTTGACTTCGAAGCAACTCGAATACCACAACTTAAAACAAAACAAGGATTGGCTCGCAGAATAAGCCGGAAACAAACATATGATAGATCCCATATCGTATCATGTGTGTGTTGGAAAGATATCCTATGAGATACTTGAATTACCACTTATAAACTCCCGAAACTTTCTGGTTATGCAATCTGGTGTTGGGGATACAGGGGACACAAAATATATCACCCAAACTAACAATCCCTAGATCCAGCTGTATCTATCCGTCAACACATAACCAAGAAACCTTCGGAAATCGTGTACCTCAACCTTCGAAAAGCATCCGTTATACGAGTTATGGCAATACTCCTGAACTCCCGCCCCAGTACTGGGTGGCGTCGAGGTGATCTCACCAACAACTGCATAAAAGAGATTTTCGATGTCGGCGAAACTCAGGTATTCCAAAACTGCAACGATAAAATTGTGACGACAACACCTCGGAGCTCAACTCCCCGGGACACTGCCACAACCCCTAAATGTCAGGAGGCACCAAGAACAATGTTCTTGTCACAAAACCATCGGAACGATTCCAAGATACCCGCGTGATCCTAAAAAAATTTCGTGAAATTTGAGGAGAGAAAAGTCAAAACTTCTACGTCAGGAGGCCTCACCAGAGCGACGAAGGGACTGAGGAGTAAAAAGAATCCTACTCTCCGATATATATAATCATAAGACTCAAAACATTTTTGTTCTAGACTCAACAACGCCAGCGATTCGATCAAGCAGGGGGCTCCTAAGTCGGGGATGGCTCTGATTACCAACTTGTAACACCCACGATGCGGCTATATCTCCCACGTGTCGAGGCACGACTTAGAGGCATAACCGCATGGTGGTTTTGTCGCAAGAAGGGTCATCTTCACACAATCCCATGTAATGAACAAGAATGGGATAAAGAGTTGGCTTACAATCGCCACTTCACACAATACATAAATAAATCATACATCAAACAGAGTACACACATAGGTCCGACTACGGAACCAAAATAAAAGAAGACAACCCCAAATGCTAGATCCCCGATCGTCCCAACTGGGCTCCACTACTGATCATCAGGAAATGAAACATAGTAACGACCAAGGTCCTCGTCGAACTCCCACTTGAGCTCGATTGCGTCATCTGCACTGGTATCATCGGCACCTGCAACTGTTTTGGAAGTATCTGGTGAGTCATGAGGACTCAACAATCTCACACCCGCGAGATCAAGACTATTTAAGCTTAAGGGTAGGAAAGGGGTAGTGAGGTGGAGCTGCAGCAAGCACTAAGCATATATGGTGGCTAACATACGCAAATAAGAGCGAGAAGAGGAGCAACGGAACGGTCGTCAACTAGCAATGATCAAGAAGTGATCCTTAACTCCTACTTACGTCAAACATAACCCAAAAACCGTGTTCACTTCCCGGACTCCGCCGAAAAGAGACCATCACGGCTACACACGCGGTTGATGCGTTTTAATTAAGTCGAGTGTCAAGTTCTCTACAACCGGACATTAACAAATTCCCATCTGCCACATAACTGCGGGCACGGCTTTCGAAAGATAATACCCTGCAGGGGTGTCCCAACTTAGCCCATTATAAGCTCTCACGGTCAACGAAGGATATTCCTTCTCCCGGGAAGACCCGATCAGTCTCGGAATCCCGGTTACATGACATTTCGACAATGGTAAAACAAGACCAGCAAAGCCGCCCGATGTGCCGACAATCCCGATAGGAGCTGCACATATCTCGTTCTCAGGGCAACACCGGATGAGACATCCTATGAGTAAAACCAGACCTCGAGTTTCCACGAGGGGGCCCCGCAGTCTACTCAGTTCGGACCAGCACTTAGAGAAGCACTAGCCCAGGGGGGTCAAAATAAAGATGACCCTTGAGTCTGCAGAACCCAAGGGAAAAGGGGATAAGTGGTAGCAAATGGTAAAACCAAGGTTGGGCCTTGCTGGAGGAGTTTTATTCAAAGCGAACTGTCAAGGGGTTCCCATAAATCACCCAACCGCGTAAGGAACGCAAAATCAAGGAACATAACACCGGTATGACGGAAACTAGGGCGGCAAGAGTGGAACAAAACACCAGGCATAAGGCCAAGCCTTCCACCCTTTACCAAGTATATAGATGCATTAATTTAAATAAGAGATATTGTGATATCCCAACATATCCATGTTCCAACATGGAACCAGCTTCAACTTCACCTGCAACTAGCAACGCTATAAGAGGGGCTGAGCAAAAGCGGTAACTTAGCCAAACAACGGTTTGCTAGGAAAGGATGGTTAGAGGCTTGACATGGCAACATGGGAGGCATGATATAGCAAGTGGTAGGTAGGGCAGCATAGCAATAGAGCGAACAACTAGCAAGCAAAGATAGAAGTGATTTCGAGGGTATGGTCATCTTGCCTGAGATCCCGCAAGGAAGAAGAACGAGTCCATGAAGAAGACAAACGGACGTAGTCGAACGAATCCTCACAACTCCGAAACGAAACCGAAGCTAACGAGAGAAGCAAACCGGAAAGAAGCAAACAACATAGTAAACAATCATCACATAACATGGCATGATGCACAATCAAGTATGATGCATGTCCGGTTTAATGAGGCATGGAAAAATGCAACAAACAACTCTACAAATTAAGTGGAGCTCAATATGCAATGAGTTGCATATAGACGAAACACCACATTCGAGTTATTTAGTTTGCTCTCGTTAAGGTACACAACAATATTAAATGTTATTAAACATGGCAAGAGGTGAAGCATATGAAAACTACCTATTTAGGCAAGTTTAAATGAGGCTAGAACAACAAACAACAATTCCGGAAAATCCTCATGTCCATATTTTAGATTTGGTACTGTTCTGCCATAAACACAATTTTAATGTTGTTAAACAGCAAAATAAAGTGCACCATGTTAAACTAGGCATTTTTCTACCCCATTGACATATAGAGTTTATTAAATTCCGAGTTACGGTTAATTAGTGATGAAATAAATCATTTTAACATGCTATTTATGCAAATTAATTCAAATAGCACATTTAGACATTTTAAACATGGATGCAAGCAGCATATTATGAAACTAGATAAAGTTCTAAGCATTTTACATATATAATTCATTTTAAACCGATGCACGGTTAATTAGTTATTAGATGCATGAACATTAGGGGTTTTTCTGAAAAACTGCACTCTCTGGAATAATAGACAAATTCATCCAGAGCAGGAAAAAACATAAGCGGGCCGAAACTGAGTGCACTGCTGGGCCAACAGAGATGGGCTGGGCTATGCTCACATTGGGCCAACAAGCCGGCTCGGTGGAGAGGTGGACCGGTCAACGGGCGAAGGGGAGATGGCCCAGGCGCGTGGAGGTGGTCGCGGTCAACGCAAGGCGCGGGCGAGCGGGCGAGCTGGCGCTGCTCGTTACCAACAGAAGCAGCAGCAGGTCATGGCGATGCAAAAGATGGGCAGAGGCGCGATGCAGAGGCGGGGGACCCGCGGGCGCGGCGGATCCGGGCAGTCCGAGGGTCGGAGAGGCGGTTCCCGGCGACGAGGAACTCCGGCGGTGGCGCTGCTCGATGGAGCGAAGCAGGCAGCAGCGGAATCGTGCGGGCGAAGCAGAGGACGGCGGCGGACTTGGCGCGAGCTCCCGGCGACGGGGTGTGATGCAGGGAAGGCAGACGAGGCGGACTTGGCGATGCAGGGGAAAACAGAGGCCGGCGGGAGAGGTTCAAGGCGGCAGCGTCTTGGAGGAAGACCGGCGGGGACTGCGGGCTTGCAGGCGAACGGCGCTGGCGAGGCGGCGGTGGCTCCGGGAACTTGACGGGGCGGTGGAGCCGTAGGTGAGGTCCGAGACGAGGCAGGCGCCAGATCCGGGGCGGAGGGACTTGTTCCCGGCGGCGACGAAGCTGCGGGCAACCATGGCGGCTCCTGGAACACAGAGGGAGACGCATGAGAACCCAGGGAGTGAACCAGAGAGAGGAGGGAAGGAGGAGAAGAAGAGGGGAAGGGGCGACGGGTTCCTGGAGAAGCTCGAGCATGAGGGCGGCGCTCGGGGTGGCTGGGTTCGCCGGCGGCGACGGCGCCAAGGAGAGAGGAGCAAACGGGAGAAGCTCGGGCGCTGGTTGGATGGCTGCGGGTAGGGTAGGAGGAAGGTAGCTAGGCTGATTGGGGATGGATCCCGAGGGGAATTTGGTGGAGTGGGTAGCGGCGGCTGATCCGAGGAGGGGAAGGCTGTAGGTGGGGGCGGCTAGGGGGGACAAATGCCCTAGGATTTAGGGTTCTAAAAATGGACTAGGGGTCTATATATAGCAAGTGAATTTTGGATAGGGGTATTTGGCCCCTCCGATCTTAATCGGATGGCCTAAAAAAATAGGGTAGGAGAGTCCAACGAGAAACCGATGATGATTTAGGGATGTTAGGGGATGATCCGGACCCATCGGTAACAACAACCCGGGTCGGGTTCGGGACAATTTTCGGACGCGCGCGAGGAGGGGTTTTGTGCATTGTGCAGAGAGGCTCAAACGGTCAGACAACAAAAGAACGGTTGGTCTCGAAAGGGACAACGAAGGCAACAGGGAGAAGCGGGAACTATGAACGGATGCAAGTTTAAAAAAAAATGACGGCAACGAAGTGCCGATGCAATGCGGATGATGCCATGATGAAATGCAACCAACAAAAATAAAACACACGGCGAACACGAAATATATGGAAGTCTTCTGAAGCGTCGGTCTCGGGGCGTTACAGTAATGCACAGCTAAACTTCTTCAGTACCAACCTTATGGTAAGAGTAAATATAGATCTGATGTGTAGAAAATGGAGGGCAAAGGAAAATAAGCTGCAGAGTGATGGTACATGAACAACTACCTGTCATTATAAGTACACTGATAAAGGACAGCATGTACTTACAAGAACAATGCAGAGCTAAAAAAACATTGGCATTGGATATATTCTACACTAATGTAACCATTCATACATATCAGATAATTTGGAGCGAACAATTGATAAGCAAGCTATCATGCATACTGCTGTCACATAATGAACCAGGTATGTATGCAAGTACAGTGATACAGGACAACAGGTACTAACAAGAGCAAAGCAGCGGGCAGCATATTTGCGATATCCTGTCGTTCTTGTCAAACCGGAATTTTTCTTCGAGCAGATTTCCTGGAAAAAAGATCCGTAAGGCACATGCGGAAAAGTAGAAGTTCAAATTGTCATGTGATTTCATAAACAGTACCTCATCCTGGGAACGAGACCAGTGCATAACAAGGTTTTTCCATTCAATGTCTTCTAAATTTAGCACAGGAGACTTCACCGGAAATTCGTTTATAGACTTGCCATCAAAGTGTGATTTCCTTAGGTAACACCGATACTGCTGCAATGCTTCCTTGAAAAGCACAAGCAAGCTTTGCTCGTCATGACTATCCAGATTGACCCTCGCCTAGTTACAACAATGTAATGTAAATCATTGATGTGTTCAATTAGCAGAAAACAGGAAAATAATAACCATGAATAATAGCACTTACACGTAAGTTGGACAGGAAGATGTGAAAATGGTGTTTGTCTTCACAATAATCTTCCCATGATGGGAATATATGCACGTAGTCCCTAACAACATTGAAAGCATTGTCTTTTAAACTGGAAATAAATGGAATGGGGTTCCAATCTACAGGAATTGGCCGTCTCTGCAGTTGGGATAGGTCTTCGGTCGGTGGACTTGCTGTACTTTTTGCTGGAGTAGGATTTTTCTGTGGTACAGCTGGTGCTATGGCAAATGAAATCGGTATACCTTTTGCTGGAGTGCAGGTCCTGTGTCGTGGGGCTAGTTGTAACGCCCACGATGCGGCTATATCTCCCACGTGTCGAGGCACGACTTAGAGGCATAACCGCATTGTGGTTTTGTCGCAAGAAGGGTCATCTTCACACAATCCCATGTAATGAACAAGAATGGGATAAAGAGTTGGCTTACAATCGCCACTTCACACAATACATAAATATAATCCATACATCCAACATACACACATAGACCGACTACGGTCAAGATCCAAATGAAAATAAGATAACCCCAAATGCTAGATCCCCGATCGTCCCAACTGGGCTCCACTACTGATCATCAGGAAAAGACACATAGTAACGACAACGTTCCTCGTCGAACTCCCACTTGAGGTCGATCCCATCATCTGCACTAGCATCGTCGGCACCTGCAACTGTTTTGGTAGAATCTGTGAGTCACGAGGACTCATCAATCTCACACCCGCGAGATCAAGACTATTTAAGCTTACAGGAAAGGATGATGTACTGAGGTGGAGCTGCAGCAGGCAATAAGCATATATGGTGGCTAACATACGCAAGTGAGAGCGAGAAGAGAAGCAACGGAACGGTCGTCATCTAGTAATGACCAAGAAGTGATCCTGAACTCCTACTTACGTCATTCATAACTCAAGCCGTGTTCAGTTCCCGTACTCCGCCGAGAAGAGACCATCACGGCTACACACACGGTTGATGTATTTAATTGGGTCAAGTGACAAGTTCTCTACAACCGGACATTAACAAATTCCCATCTGCCTCATAACCGCGGGCACGGCTTTCGAAAGATAAAACCCTGCAGGGGTGTCCCAACTTAGCCCATCATAAGCTCTCACGGTCAACGAAGGATAAACCTTCTCCCAGAAAGACCCGATCAGTCTCGGAATCCCGGTTTACAAGACATCTCGACAATGGTAAAACAAGACCAGCAAAGCCGCCCGAATGTGCCGACAAATCCCGATAGGAGCTGCACATATCTCGTTCTCAGGGCACACCGGATGAGTAGTCCGTACAACTAAAACCAATCCTCGAGTTTCCCCAAGGTGGCGCTGCAAAGGGCTCTAGTTTGGACCAGCACTCAGAGGAACACTGGCCCGGGGGTTTAAAATAAAGATGACCCTCGGGCTCTAGAAAACCCGGGGGAAAAAGGCTTAGGTCACAAATGGTAAAACCAAGGTTGGGCCTTGCTGGAGGAGTTTTATTCAAGGCGAACTGTCAAGGGGGTCCCATAAATCACCCAACCGCGTAAGGAACGCAAACTCAAGGAACATAATACCGGTATGACAGAAACTAGGGCGGCAAGAGTGGAACAAAACACCAGGCATAAGGCCGAGCCTTCCACCCTTTACCAAATATATAGATGCATTAATTAAATAAGAGATATTGTGATATCCCAACATATCCATGTTCCAACATGGAACAAACTTCAACTTCACCTGCAGCTAGCAACGCTATAAGAAGGGCTGAGCAAAAGCGGTAACTTAGCCAAACAACGGTTTGCTAGGAAAGGATGGTTAGAGGCTGACATGGAAATATGGGAGGCATGATATAGCAAGTGGTAGGTAGCGCAGCATGGCAATAGAGCGAACAACTAGCAAAGCAAAGATAGAAGTGATTTCGAGGGTATGGTCATCTTGCATGCAAGGTTCTCAGAGTTGTCGAAAGCTTGATCCTCGTAAGCATACTCAACAGGTTCCTCGTTCACGAACTCGTCTCCTGGCTCTACCCAAGACAAGAACACAAGCAATGGAACCACAATCAATCACGGGGAATGCACAAGCAACATGATGCAAAACATGTATGATATGCGAGATATGATATGCGATGCGTATGCGTGCTCCGGGAGGAAAATGATGAACAAGGCAGTAACTTGGCAAACCAAGCATGCCACTGGAAAGATGAGATGATTTCGGTCGAAATCGATATAAAGATCACCGGAAACGGATGCACGGTTTGCAAATGGCAAGCAAAATAAGAATGACACGAATCTGTGATTAACAGCATGATAGCACTTAAAATGCAACAAGTAACAATGCTACAGCACCCCAACATAGCAGAAAAGCATATGACAGTAATCTACAGGAGATTCTTGACAAAAGATGAACACTGAGCTACGGCTAGATCACAACATAACAAGCTCAAACAAGCATGGAAAAAGTGCAAAAGATAACAGGTTCACAGACTTGGTGAAATTACTGGACATGGCAGAAAACAGCATCAGGTAGTAATGTTCAGAGCACAAAAACAACATGCTACAGGAACTTAACATATCAAAACAAGGCATGGCAGTATTCTACTAAATGCATATGACAAAAGTTCCTTACTGACCATAAGCCAAAAAGGACCAGAAGATATGATGGCAACCATGTAAACATAGCAAGTTTCGTTATCAGGTTTCAGACTTAGCAGAAAACAGAGCATGGCAGAAACAACAATATGAAGGCATCTTGGTGAGCTTGATGCACTCACCACAAAGCAATGCATGACAAAACAAGCATACCTACAGCAAGATGGCATGTTTATGAAGCTATCCATGGCAAGAACAAAAGCATAGCATGTATGGATCAACTACAACAAGCTTGGCAAAAATGAATATCATGTTAAGAATCTGCCAGAAATATTTTATAGCAAAAGTAGAGCAAGATTGAGTCATGCTATGGCACTCCATAATTGCAAACAAGGGCAAGAATGGATCAATTACAACAATATCTACAAAACATCCTTACTGAACATCTACAAAATATGCATGGATCTCTCTGTAGCATCAAGTTTACATGACAACGAAATAACAGCAGACAAAGACTTGCAGAAATTACCAAGTCCCTGAAATCAGAAACATTACGGAGCATAGTTTGCATGCTTGTGCTAGTCACCACAGAGATCACAAAAATACATGGCATACACCTCTGGAAAGATGGCATTGCATAAAACAAAACACATGTAGAGCTCATGCCCATAAGATGCACAGATTAAATGATACAAAAATAACAAATCCTCAAGTTCTGCTAAGAACCAGCAGACAACAGCAACTAGCACTCTTGCACTAGAGATTTGGGCATCAAGATGGCCTCTAATGAACATGGTGCAGTTGAACAAAATATAGAGCATCACGAGACGAACAATTTGATATATTACACGCGCAAAACGGAGCAATATGCAGAGAGTTACGATGCTATGAACATGGGCATGTGAAGCAAAATAAAATGACTTAAGTTTCGGGGGGCTCGGGAAAAGTCAACCTCGAGGTCAAACCAGATCGGATCGGGCTAGGGAGCTCGGGCTCGTCGGCGCTGGAGCTCGGGGACGCCGGCGGGGCGGCGCTGGAGGGCGGCGCCGGCCGGGGACGGCGGGGCCGCGGC